>NC_134834.1:13958419-14011786 GCF_004210375.1 Tachypleus tridentatus
TATCGCACTGTAAGTGTATTACGTATCCTGTTGAAAATGATGAAGGTTTCCTTTATTGAATTTTCGCGTGAAGCAACTCGAGGGCATTCATTATACGTTTTCGCTAATTTTAGTGGCAGACTAAAGTGAAGGCAGCCAGTTAACAACACCCACCGCCAATACTTAAGGTACTCTTTACTAATGAATGATGGAACTGACCATAGATTATAATAACTTTGTGATTGGAAGGGTGACCATGCTCGGTGAAGACCTGCAGACTATACGTCGGGTGCCCTAGCCACCATGTTTCAATTATGAATAAATTATTATAGTTTTTATATTCTGGCTCAGGCAAGGCGTAACTCTTGCCACTAAAAATGTCAGTGAAATTCTCTAATTATATATTAAATCAGGGGTTTGACTCAGGAGATGGACAGATGTGGTTTTGTTATAAGAAAACACACACACTGCCATTAAAATTTCTTAAGGGAAATAAAAGCTCATAGTTATTTATCAATGGAAACCCCTGGGTTTATTGTTATCTAAAACAGTTTACTGACTGACACACCTATTTTATTTATATAGAAAAATGTACAGAACACAGTTAGAAATTTGAGAATATTTTGAGTAGGTTAAAGTAAGCAAAGTGCCTACCGAAGACACTTGTAATGTCATCTGATGATGAGAAAAACATATAAGCTAGAAACTGACCAGGGATAGCAACAAGGATCTTAAAGTATGGTTAGCAACGTGTGGAATCTTTGATGACGTGAAACTCACTTGAAATAAAAATGTATCTCAGAACGGCTGGCATGGGTATTAACTTTGTTTTGATAAACAGAGGACAACGTTGTGTGGAATCTCTTTCAGGTCATCAATACAGGATGGCCGAAACCCTGAACAGGTCCACAGCTCCCAAAAGCGACCAGTTTGACAATATCAGTTTGAAGCAACAAGTGGACCTCACATCTTACCAGTTTGACAATATCAGTTTGAAGCAACAAGTGGACCTCACATCTTACCAGTTTGACAATATTAGTTTGAAGCAACAAGTGGACCTCACATCTTACCAGTTTGACAATATCAGTTTGAAGCAACTAGTGGACCTCATATCTTACCAGTTTGACAATATTAGTTTGAAGCAACTAGTGGACCTCATATCTTACCAGTTTGACAATATCAGTTTGAAGCAACTAGTGGACCTCATATCTTACCAGTTTGACAATATTAGTTTGAAGCAACTGGTGGACCTCATATCTTACCAGTTTGACAATATCAGTTTGAAGCAACAAGTGGACCTCATATCTGTAATTAAATCAGCAGTTGAAAGCAACAACTGGAAATAAATCAGCATACCAACGGCAACAAATACGTTTCGTGAATGTTGGCCTTTGCGTAGGAATGCCAAGCAATGAATGGTGTGAATCTTCTAACCGACCGATATAAAGCAACTTGTCTTCAACAGCATAAAAGAACCCGTGAATTAGTCAAATAATATGTCGGTAAATATTTCATACACAGAAGATTCAGGTTTCATATTGCAGTTAGATACGAAATATGTATACACTTGGAGAGTGTTCTGGACGAACTCGAGCCCCGAATTTTAAAGATGCAAGACAAGAATATGGCAATAGTAGCTTATTGGTTTTTGGCAGGGTTCACTATCTCTGATCCACACATGGTCATCATATACTGTATGGTACTATGAATATCATACGAATAGGATGCATTGATACAACAGCTAGTGTTGCCAGACACAGGTGCAATTAATCAGTTCTTTCTTTTAATGGGTGATAACATTAAAAGATGACCTTGATGACCTGTTTATCATCTTCGTGGAAGAAGTGGATGTTGAATGAATATAGTACAGGCAACTCTGAAAGATGCAGCATCTTCTTATCAAATTGCATGTCTATTCTCGTTTCACACTCGTTTTTCATGATACCATCGGTTAATAACAACAGCCGTGTCTTGTCGTAGCTATAAAGTAGATTTGTTTTTACTTTATTTTGCGCAAAGCTACAGGAGGGCTATCTGTGCTAGCCGTCCCTAATTTAGCAGTGTGAGACTAAAGGGAAGGCAGCTGGTCATCACCACCCACCGCAAACTCGTGGGCTACTTTTTTACCAACGAATAGTGTGATTGACCGTTACTATATAATGCCCCCACGGTTGAAAGAGCGAGCATGTTTGGTGCAACAGGGATTCGAACCCACTACCCTCAGATTACAAGTCGAACTCTTTAACCCACCTGAGGTGCCGTGCCCTATAAAGTAGAAAACTGTATATACGTTTCATTATTTTGCAGTGGCTATATAGGTTGGGTACTTTATATCAAAACGAATTTAGAACCTTAACTAGATGTTACACTCTACGTCGCCATGTTGTGCTTTACTTTAAAAAAGTCATATTTTAAAAGGTCTTAATTCAAAGCAAAGAATCTGAAGGAGAGATTTGTTAAGAAGGTCAAAAGTAGAAGAATTATTGTAAAATGTAGATAAAGGACCATTTGTAAGATTAAGTCTGAAAAAGGAACAGGTTAAAAGATGATCAATGATCAAATATCTGACAAACTTTGAGACTGTGGATCACCTGGAGATACCTTAACAGCAACACTAGTGACCATACTCAAATATTTTTATATTACCCAAAGATTACACCACAAACATAGAAAGTTCTTTTGTCCATACTATTAATCATTCTCTTTCAGTGTGTTCTGTTTGTAATTACAATCGCTAAAAAACAGAACCACACTGTGTCACAGAGTCAACTGTTACACGTCACTATCAAATCTCGATGGTAGTCACAGAGTCAGCTGTTACACGTCACCATCAAACCTTGATGGTAGTCACAGAGTCAACTGTTACACGTTACTATCAAACCTTGATGGTAGCCACAGAGTCAGCTGTTACACGTCACTATCAAACCTTGATGGTAGTCACAGAGTCAACTGTTACACGTTACTATCAAACCTTGATGGTAGTCACAGAGTCAACTGTTACACGTTACTATCAAACCTTGATGGTAGCCACAGAGTCAGCTGTTACACGTCACTATCAAACCTTGATGGTAGTCACAGAGTCAACTGTTACACGTTACTATCAAACCTTGATGGTAGTCACAGAGTCAGCTGTTACACGTCACTATCAAACCTTGATGGTAGTCACAGAGTCAGCTGTTACACGTCACTATCAAACCTTGATGGTAGTCACAGAGTCAGCTGTTACACGTCACTATCAAACCTTGATGGTAGTCACAGAGTCAGCTGTTACACGTCACCATCAAACCTTGATGGTAGTCACAGAGTCAGCTGTTACACGTCACCATCAAACCTTGATGGTAGTCACAGAGTCAGCTGTTACACGTCACTATCAAATCAAACCTTGATGGTAATCATAGAGTCAACTCTTACACTTCACTATCAAACCTTAATGGTAGTCACAGAGTCAGCTGTTACACGTTACTATCAAACCTTGATGGTAGTCACAGAGTCAGCTGTTACATGTCACCATCAAACCTGATGGTAGTCACAGAGTTAGCTGTTACACGTCACCATCAAACCTTGATGGTAGTCACAGAGTCAGCTGTTACACGTCACTATCAAATCAAACCTTGATGGTAATCATAGAGTCAACTCTTACACTTCACTATCAAACCTTAATGGTAGTCACAGAGTCAGCTGTTACACGTTACTATCAAACCTTGATGGTAGTCACAGAGTCAACTGTTACATGTCACCATCAAACCTTGATGGTAGTCACAGAGTTAGCTGTTACACGTCACCATCAAACCTTGATGGTAGTCACAGAGTCAAGTGTTACACGTCACTATCAAACCTTGATGGTAGTCACAGAGTCAGCTGTTACACGTCACTATGAAACCTTGATGGTAGTCACAGAGCCAGCTGTTACACGTCACCATCAAACCTTGATGGTAGTCACAGAGTCAGCTGTTACACGTTACTATCAAACCTTGATGGTAGTCACAGAGTCAACTGTTACACGTTACTATCAAACCTTGATGGTAGCCACAGAGTCAGCTGTTACACGTCACTATCAAACCTTGATGGTAGTCACAGAGTCAACTGTTACACGTTACTATCAAACCTTGATGGTAGTCACAGAGTCAGCTGTTACACGTCACTATCAAACCTTGATGGTAGTCACAGAGTCAGCTGTTACACGTCACTATCAAACCTTGATGGTAGTCACAGAGTCAGCTGTTACACGTCACTATCAAACCTTGATGGTAGTCACAGAGTCAACTGTTACACGTTACTATCAAACCTTGATGGTAGTCACAGAGTCAGCTGTTACACGTCACTATCAAACCTTGATGGTAGTCACAGAGTCAACTGTTACACGTTACTATCAAACCTTGATGGTAGTCACAGAGTCAACTGTTACACGTTACTATCAAACCTTGATGGTAGTCACAAAGTCAGCTGTTACACGTTACTATCAAACCTTGATGGTAGTCACAGAGTCAGCTGTTACACGTCACCATCAAACCTTGATGGTAGTCACAGAGTCAGCTGTTACACGTCACCATCAAACCTTGATGGTAGTCACAGAGTCAGCTGTTACACGTCACTATCAAATCAAACCTTGATGGTAATCATAGAGTCAACTCTTACACTTCACTATCAAACCTTAATGGTAGTCACAGAGTCAGCTGTTACACGTTACTATCAAACCTTGATGGTAGTCACAGAGTCAGCTGTTACATGTCACCATCAAACCTTGATGGTAGTCACAGAGTTAGCTGTTACACGTCACCATCAAACCTTGATGGTAGTCACAGAGTCAGCTGTTACACGTCACTATCAAATCAAACCTTGATGGTAATCATAGAGTCAACTCTTACACTTCACTATCAAACCTTAATGGTAGTCACAGAGTCAGCTGTTACACGTTACTATCAAACCTTGATGGTAGTCACAGAGTCAACTGTTACATGTCACCATCAAACCTTGATGGTAGTCACAGAGTTAGCTGTTACACGTCACCATCAAACCTTGATGGTAGTCACAGAGTCAAGTGTTACACGTCACTATCAAACCTTGATGGTAGTCACAGAGTCAGCTGTTACACGTCACTATGAAACCTTGATGGTAGTCACAGAGCCAGCTGTTACACGTCACCATCAAACCTTGATGGTAGTCACAGAGTCAGCTGTTACACGTCACTATCAAACCTTGATGGTAGTCACAGAGTCAACTGTTACACGTCACTATCAAACCTTGATGGTAGTTACAAAGTTTACACACCATCCCAAGAAAAGAAGCGACTGTTTTGTTTTGCAGTATCGTTTTCAATTCTCAAATCATTTTAAATATAAATTTATTTTTCGAATGTTTCGCTTACACTTGACTAATTTTGACATCATGGCCAATCATTTCATGTTGAATCAAAGTAAGAAAGGAATAAGCCACGATTTTTCTTAATCATATTTGGTTTTGTACAATGGTGAGACATCTGGTTTTGTACAATGGTGAGATATCTGGTTTTGTACATTGTTGAGGCATCTGATTTTGAACATTGGTCAGACACCTGCTTTGGTATTTTCTTAAGACATCTCACTGAACTCACTTGAAAACCACTTGAAGAATAAAGGTATTCTAAAGACGGCTGGTATGGGTATTAAAATATTAATTAAAACACAGTGCAGAACAACGGTTTGATCCTCTTAGATCATACTCAGGTTATAAAGGGAATTGTTAAACCTTCTTAATCTGAAGATGGTCGAAACGTTGTTCAGTACTTTGCTTTTAATTAAAGTTATAATACACATACCAGCCATCTTAAGAACACATCTCACCGAACTGCTGGATTTCATTTAAAAGGTACAATCAGAAATAGGACGATTGAAAAATCAAATTAGCAGAAGAAACAACTTAAAAGATGACATCAGGGAAAATACAAAAAGATCAAATGGGATAACTTTAAAGAGACTGTGTAATAATGGAGACTTCATTTGTTGTTTTTTTATTCTATACTTTATTTAGAAGTAATAAGAAACGTTATTAGAGTTTATCACCAGAGTGACATGACGTATTGATTTTCGAACGTTAAGAAGTGTTAATATGTTTGTCTTGTTGTTGTTTTTTTTTCGGTTTTTATCGTGGCAATTACAAATCGTTTAGCCTAATCGACCGCGACTGACGTACATTTTGTAACGTATTTATGGACGACTCTACGCTATGAGGCATTGTTTTAAAAAGGCCTTACAATTGTGTTTCTCTTAGGATTGTTCATGTCGTCATTGTTGGCCCGTCGTTACAACTCATTGTTGACTGACAATAAACTGTCATTGTTTGGTCCAGCTGCGTTTTTATAAACAATAAATTTTGGCTTCTTACATGAAAAACTTAAAACGACGAAATATTTAAGCTTGATACTTAGTAAATAAGTTTTACAAATGTTGGCTGCTACATAATCTCATAGAAAGAAATATTCAAATATTAAACACGTACTTTTTGTACAATTTAAAACAAATATTCTATTATTATTATTCTATATAAACATAAGATATTCTATTGTAATTATTCTATATAAAAGTAAGATATTCTATTATTATTATCCTATATAAAAATAAGATATTCTGTTATAATTATTCTATATAAACATAAGATATTCTATTATTATTATCTTATATAAACATGAGTTATTCTATTATTATTATCCTATATAAACATAAGTTATTCTATTATTATTATTCTATATAAAAATAAGATATTCTATTATTATTATCCTATATAAACATAAGATATTCTATTATAATTATTCTATATAAACATAAGATATTTTATTATTATTATCCTATATAAACATAAGTTATTCTATTATTATTATTCTATATAAAAATAAGATATTCTATTATTATTATCCTATATAAACATAAGATATTCTATTATTATTATTCTATATAAACATAAGATATTCTATTATTATTATCCTATATAAACATAAGATATTCTACTATTATTATTCTATATAAACATAAGATATTCTATTATTATTATTCTATATAAACATAAGATATTCTATTATCATTATTCTATATAAACATAAATATTCTATTATCATTATTCTATATAAACATAAGATATTCTATTATTATTATTATATATAAACATAAGATATTGTATTGTTATTATTCTATATAAACATAAAAATATTCCATTATTATTATCTTATATAAACATAAAATATTCTATTATTATTATCCTATATAAACATAAAATATTCTATTATTATTATTCTATATAAACACAAGAATGTTTTTTTATAAAGTTTTACATAAAGATACACAAAAAGGTATCACATGTAGTACAACGATAAGGTTATGGACTTACAACGCTAAAGTCTGGGGTTTGAGTCTCGCAGTGGACATACAGACAACCTATTGTGGTTCTGCTCTAAAACAGAACAAACAGTTAAACAGACAGATTTCTAATGTACTAATGTTTGAGTTTAAAAACGCGAATACTTCTATCACATTCTCTTTCACAAACGCGAAAGTTAGCAGTAGTTTTATAAACAATTATTTCAATGTCAAACAACGTTTGGATCAAGCAGTGAATGATGACTGGCGCCTTATGTGACACAGGTCAGAGGCCACCACGAGAGAAAGTCTAGTCACTAGCTTCCACTTTCTAACCGTCTACTCTTGAATGTCGTAGTAGTATTGACTGCTACAGTTATAACAACCCTAGAGTGAAAAGTTTTCATTGACATATCGTGGCTCGAACCATAGATCTTCTGTATCACAGCAGTATGCTGACCATTAGATCAAGCCCGGCTTGTGGAAGCTAACTTATAACAGTAGCTTGACATTGTGTAATATATAACAAGGGTTAACGTACAACGTGGAATGGTTGCTCAGAACAGTATTCCATCCTTGTAGTTCGTCACAGTGCACGAAATGACTGATGGAATTTCCAGAAGAAAATAGTCCGACATCTGAGAAGAAAATAGTCCTACATCTGAGAAGAAAATAGTCCGACATCTGAGAAGAAAACAGTCCGACATCCGAGAAGAAAATAGTCCGACATCCGAGAAGAAAATAGCCCTACATCTGAGAAGAAAATAGTCCGACATCTGAGAAGAAAATAGCCCTACATCTGAGAAGAAAGTAGTCCGACATCTGAGAACACTCGTTCTTAAATTTACATATTATTATATTTTGTCTTCTGTCGAACATGCACCAGAATTTCGAGTAAATCAGGTTAGAACTGGTTTATAATAACATTCAGGAAGTGATCTGGGTCTCGTGGACTTACATCTGCTACTGTTACCATAGTAACGACATGAAGCAATAAACCCATAATGTGTTCTTGGTTAAAGTTTTTAAGGGTCTTCCTCTCTTTAGAAGTTTTCCTGTTTACGACAGAAAACGAGAACAAGTGTACCTGACACTTGACATTTTAGTGAGACGAGTTTTGAGGAATTACTCGTTTATAAGGTCCAGTATCTACGTGATGATTTGTGTAGCAAATGGCACGTGCTATGTATATGACGTAGTCATTTAAAAAAAATGATAGTATAAAGGCTAATTAGTGGCACAAAGATACATTAATGCTAGCGAAATCTAGAATATTTTCCTTCGAAACTGATATACAAATGGAATCTCGTATGCTGTTTTATTGGTATGTAGTTTGCGATTTATCTAAACCTATACACGTTACCAGATTTATATATGTATGTATTAGTACATGAGCAGTTTCACAAGTTACTCACACGCACGTTGTTTTTCGTGTTTTTCATGTAATTTATTTCCGTAGTGAGCCAGCGACATCTTTAGGGTCTAATAATGATAAAGTCTCAGTTCCGGTTCATCATGGTGGACAACGTGCAGATAGTCCATTTTGAAACTTGCACTGAAAACAACAGTCATGTGATTTAATTCGACTTTAAATGATTCATTACGTGAGATTCTTTAAACTCGAAAATATTCCTTGTGAAAAACAACAACAACATTTGTTTCAACAAGCTTTCTCTTCTATAAAACTTCTGTAAGTTTTGAATCAGTAACTCAGAGCAGTCAAAGCGTCAAAGGTTACTAAATGGTGAAATTAAATTTCTTTTAGAAATATAATTTTTGTAAAATTATCAAATGTTACTTGGTACAAAATAAACTTTTGTACACGTAAACAACTTTTTGTATTATTTAATATTACAAGGTGATGATTAAACTTCGTCTACTGATAAAATTTCAAAATATTAACCACTAATAAACAAAAAAAAAAAAAAAACGAAATTTCTTTTATATCTAAAAACGGTTTTGGTTTGGTTTGTTTCGAATTTCGCGCAAAGCTACACTAGAGCTATCTGCGCTAGCCGTCCCTAAATTATCAGTGTAACACTAAAGGGAAGGCAACTAGTCATCACCACCCACAACCAACTTTGGGCTACTCTTTTACCAACGAATAAGGGGATTGACCATCACATTACAATGCCTCCACGGCTGAAAGCTCAAGCATGTTTGGCGTGACGGGGATTCGAACCTTCAACCCTCGGATTACGAGTTGAGTTCCTTAACCACCTGGCCGTTCCGAAATGAAGTTTTAATAGTTTAGCGAGAGACATTAGCGCCTAAGTTGAGATTATGATTGGTAGTTAAAGTTATATTATAACTCCTTACATACTTCCTGGAGTGTCAAAAGTAATCATGACAAAAATTAGCGACAGAAAAAAGCAAAAAAAGCAAATTGTAAAATGATGACGCAACTTGAATAATAATGATAAATTAATGTAGAAATCAAACTACTGAGATGTCGCTAGTCAGGCAACTATGTAAAAAGAAAACAAGAACCAACAACTGTTAGCTGTGGCTATCGTGTATTACAGCCATAGCGATGGAACCGTCGAAAATATTTGTACGGACATAAAAACAGAAAGAACAGCTGAGTAATTAATCATTATACGGTCGTCACCCGATAAGAGGATAGATTGTGAGAACCGACAAAAATATGGAAAAATTAATTAGTCCCGTTTCGAGAAACGCTGGTAGAGTGATATTAATTATCTGAGGACAGCCTTTCGGAGAGCAACTCCATCACGTTTGAGTAACATGCTCGTGTCGAGGGACTTTCACGTAGTGCATAAGTGTCGTTAAATATCTTCTAAAGAAATTATTTGTTTGCAGTTAAGCACAAAGCTACACACAATGGACTCTCTGTGCTCTGCCCACTACGGGCATCGAAAGCAGGTTTATTGCGTTGTAAGCCCGCAGACACATTGTTGTGCCACTAGGAGATGGGTACTATAGAAATGGTCCCTCTTTCTGTCTCCCTCACGCAATCACAAGTTCTTATGAAAACCAGCCGATTTCAACTTATTAATTTAGCAGTACAATGAGATACCGAATGACTTTTTAACGACCGTTAATAGTTGTATTAACGGTGCAAATGAACCTTTAACTTATACAGATGTCAGTTGCACTTTGAGCATATCATGACAAATGTACAACGTATGTTAACTAGCGAGGAAAGTCATTCGATTTTCGAAAACTGACCAGCGATATTTGAGTTATCGTTGTTGTTTTTTATCAACTAACGCTCCCATAAGTTTCTACCACCACCCCACCCTAGTACTACAGATCGTGACAATAACACTTCATTATACAGACTGTTTTAATACAAGATCAGCTCACACTTTGGCGTCATGCAGAATTACGTCGACCCATACAGCCAACTTTTTATGTGCATACAAACAAACATTTTTTTACTTTAAGACTAAGATATGTAAAAACCATTCACGTGCTTTCCCAGTAAGAGATTGCCTCGTGTCCACCTTTTTATATATTGCTTTTCTCTGCCTTAAAGTTATTTCTTAAGAACTGGAGGTTTACACTGTCATGTGTATATATCAAGAACAAAGGTCTGTGACTTCGTTCGGTACATGGTGCCAATCAATAGATATTATGATGACAGTGACCTGACCTGGCTGGAGGTCATGATTGGTAGTTGGTACTAAAAAAAGGGAACAAAGTCTTCTAGGTCTTCACTAGATATAGTGATGAACTTACCTGGCAGGTCTCTGTCTTCATTCCGTTTATATTGTTATCCGTTAGATATGGTGATGAACCAACCTGGCAGGTCTCTGTCTTTATTCTGTTTATATTGTTATCCGTTAGATATAGTGATGAACTAACCTGGCAAGTCTCTGTCTTCATTCTGTTTATATTGTTATCCGTTAGATATAGTGATGAACTAACCTGGATGTCTCTGTCTTCATTCTGTTTATATTGTTATCCGTTAGATATAGCGATGAACTAACCTGGCATGTCTCTGTCTTCATTCTGTTTATATTGTTATCCGTTAGATATAGTGATGAACTAACCTGGCAGGTCTCTGTCTTCATTCTGTTTATATTGTTATCCGTTAGATATAGTGATGAACTAACCTGGCAGGTCTCTGTCTTCATACTGTTTATATTGTTATCCGTTAGATATAGTGATGAACTAACCTGGCAGGTCTCTGTCTTCATTCTGTTTATATTGTTATCCGTTAGATATAGTGATGAACTAACCTGGCAGGTCTCTGTCTTCATACTGTTTATATTGTTATCCGTTAGATATAGTGATGAACCAACCTGGCAGGTCTCTGTCTTCATTCTGTTTATATTGTTATCCGTTAGATATAGTGATGAACTTACCTGGCAGGTCTCTGTCTTCATTCTGTTTATATTGTTATCCGTTAGATATAGTGATGAACTTACCTGGCAGGTCTCTGTCTTCATTCTGTTTATATTGTTATCCGTTAGATATAGTGATGAACTAACCTGGCAGGTCTCTGTCTTCAGACTGTTTATATTGTTATCCATTACATATAGTGATGAACTAACCTGGCATGTCTCTGTCTTTATTCTGTTTATATTGTTATCCGTTAGATATAGTGATGAACTAACCTGGCAGGTCTCTGTCTTCATACTGTTTATATTGTTATCCGTTAGATATAGTGATGAACCAACCTGGCAGGTCTCTGTCTTCATTCTGTTTATATTGTTATCCGTTAGATATAGTGATGAACTAACCTGGCAGGTCTCTGTCTTCATACTGTTTATATTGTTATCCGTTAGATATAGTGATGAACCAACCTGGCAGGTCTCTGTCTTCATTCTGTTTATATTGTTATCCGTTAGATATAGTGATGAACTAACCTGGCAGGTCTCTGTCTTCATTCTGTTTATATTGTTATCCGTTAGATATAGTGATGAACTAACCTGGCAGGTCTCTGTCTTCATACTGTTTATATTGTTATCCGTTAGATATAGTGATGAACTAACCTGGCAGGTCTCTGTCTTCATTCTGTTTATATTGTTATCCGTTAGATATAGTGATGAACTTACCTGGCAGGTCTCTGTCTTCATTCTGTTTATATTGTTATCCGTTAGATATAGCGATGAACTAACCTGGCATGTCTCTGTCTTCATTCCGTTTATATTGTTATCCGTTAGATATAGTGATGAACTAACCTGAGAGGTTTCTGTCTCATTCTGTTTATATTGTTATCCGTTAGATATAGTGATGAACTAACCTGGCAGGTCTCTGTCTTCATACTGTTTATATTGCTATCCGTTAGATATAGTGATGAACCAACCTGGCAGGTCTCTGTCTTCAGACTGTTTATATTGTTATCCATTAGATATAGTGGTGAACTAACCTGGCAGGTCTCTGTCTTCATTCTGTTTATATTGTTATCCATTAGATATAGTGATGAACTAACCTGGCAGGTCTCTGTCTTCATACTGTTTATATTGCTATCCGTTAGATATAGTGATGAACCAACCTGGCAGGTCTCTGTCTTCAGACTGTTTATATTGTTATCCATTAGATATAGTGGTGAACTAACCTGGCAGGTCTCTGTCTTCATTCTGTTTATATTGCTATCCGTTAGATATAGTGATGAACTAACCTGGCAGGTCTCTGTCTTCATACTGTTTATATTGTTATCCGTTAGATATAGTGATGAACTTACCTGGCAGGTCTCTGTTTTCATACTGTTTATATTGTTATCCGTTAGATATAGTGATGAACCAACCTGGCATGTCTCTGTCTTCATTCTGTTTATATTGTTATCCGTTAGATATAGTGATGAACTAACCTGGCAGGTCTCTGTCTTCAGACTGTTTATATTGTTATCCATTAGATATAGTGGTGAACTAACCTGGCAGGTCTCTGTCTTCATACTGTTTATATTGCTATCCGTTAGATATAGTGATGAACTAACCTGGCAGGTCTCTGTCTTCATACTGTTTATATTGTTATCCGTTAGATATAGTGATGAACTTACCTGGCAGGTCTCTGTTTTCATACTGTTTATATTGTTATCCGTTAGATATAGTGATGAACCAACCTGGCATGTCTCTGTCTTCATTCTGTTTATATTGTTATCCGTTAGATATAGTGATGAACTAACCTGGCAGGTCTCTGTCTTCATACTGTTTATATTGTTATCCGTTAGATATAGTGATGAACCAACCTGGCAGGTCTCTGTCTTCAGACTGTTTATATTGTTATCCGTTAGATATAGTGATGAACTAACCTGAGAGGTTTCTGTCTCATTCTGTTTATATTGTTATCCGTTAGATATAGTGATGAACTTACCTGGCAAGTCTCTGTCTTCATTCTGTTTATATTGTTATCCGTTATATATAGTGATGAACTTACCTGGCAGGTCTCTGTCTTCATTCCGTTTATATTGTTATCCGTTAGATATGGTGATGACCAACCTGGCAGGTCTCTGTCTTTATTCTGTTTATATTGTTATCCGTTAGATATAGTGATGAACTAACCTGGCATGTCTCTGTCTTCATTCCGTTTATATTGTTATCCGTTAGATATGGTGATGACCAACCTGGCAGGTCTCTGTCTTTATTCTGTTTATATTGTTATCCGTTAGATATAGTGATGAACTAACCTGGCATGTCTCTGTCTTCATTCCGTTTATATTGTTATCCGTTAGATATAGTGATGAACCAACCTGGCAGGTCTCTGTCTTCAGACTGTTTATATTGTTATCCGTTAGATATAGTGATGAACTAACCTGAGAGGTTTCTGTCTCATTCTGTTTATATTGTTATCCGTTAGATATAGTGATGAACTTACCTGGCAAGTCTCTGTCTTCATTCTGTTTATATTGTTATCCGTTATATATAGTGATGAACTTACCTGGCAGGTCTCTGTCTTCATTCCGTTTATATTGTTATCCGTTAGATATGGTGATGACCAACCTGGCAGGTCTCTGTCTTTATTCTGTTTATATTGTTATCCGTTAGATATAGTGATGAACTAACCTGGCAAGTCTCTGTCTTCATTCTGTTTATATTGTTATCCGTTAGATATAGTGATGAACTAACCTGAGAGGTTTCTGTCTCATTCTGTTTATATTGTTATCCGTTAGATATAGTGATGAACTAACCTGGCAGGTCTCTGTCTTCATTCTGTTTATATTGTTATCCGTTAGATATAGTGATGAACTTACCTGGCAGGTCTCTGTCTTCATTCTGTTTATATTGTTATCCGTTAGATATAGTGATGAACTAACCTGAGAGGTTTCTGTCTTCATTCTGTTTATATTGTTATCCGTTAGATATAGGATGAACTTACCTGGCAGGTCTCTGTCTTCATACTGTTTATATTGTTATCCGTTATATATAGTGATGAACTAACCTGGCAGGTCTCTGTCTTCATTCTGTTTATATTGTTATCCGTTAGATATAGTGATGAACTAACCTGGCAGGTCTCTGTCTTCATACTGTTTATATTGTTATCCGTTAGATATAGTGATGAACTTACCTGGCAGGTCTCTGTCTTCATGCTGTTTATATTGTTATCCGTTAGATATAGTGATGAACTTACCTGGATGTCTCTGTCTTCATTCTGTTTATATTGTTATCCGTTAGATATAGTGATGAACTAACCTGGCAGGTCTCTGTCTTCATACTGTTTATATTGTTATCCGTTAGATATAGTGATGAACTTACCTGGCAGGTCTCTGTCTTCATTCTGTTTATATTGTTATCCGTTAGATATAGTGATGAACTAACCTGGCAGGTCTCTGTCTTCATTCTGTTTATATTGCTATCCGTTATATATAGTGATGAACTTACCTGGCAGGTCTCTGTCTTCATACTGTTTATATTGCTATCCGTTATATATAGTGATGAACTAACCTGGCATGTCTCTGTCTTTATTCTGTTTATATTGCTATCCGTTATATATAGTGATGAACTTACCTGGCAGGTCTCTGTCTTCAGACTGTTTATATTGTTATCCATTACATATAGTGATGAACTAACCTGGCATGTCTCTGTCTTTATTCTGTTTATATTGCTATCCGTTATATATAGTGATGAACTTACCTGGCAGGTCTCTGTCTTCATACTGTTTATATTGTTATCCGTTAGATATAGCGATGAACTAACCTGGCAGGTCTCTGTCTTCATTCTGTTTATATTGCTATCCGTTATATATAGTGATGAACTAACCTGGCAGGTCTCTGTCTTCATACTGTTTATATTGCTATCCGTTATATATAGTGATGAACTAACCTGGCAGGTCTCTGTCTTCATACTGTTTATATTGTTATCCGTTAGATATAGTGATGAACTAACCTGGCAGGTCTCTGTCTTCATACTGTTTATATTGTTATCCGTTAGATATAGTGATGAACTAACTTGGCAGGTCTCTGTCTTCATACTGTTTATATTGTTATCCGTTAGATATAGTGATGAACTAACCTGAGAGGTTTCTGTCTTCATTCTGTTTATATTGTTATCCGTTAGATATAGTGATGAACTTACCTGGCAGGTCTCTGTCTTCATTCTGTTTATATTGTTATCCGTTAGATATAGTGATGAACTAACCTGGCAGGTCTCTGTCTTCAGACTGTTTATATTGTTATCCATTACATATAGTGATGAACTAACCTGGCATGTCTCTGTCTTTATTCTGTTTATATTGTTATCCATTAGATATAGTGATGAACTAACCTGGCAGGTCTCTGTCTTCATACTGTTTATATTGTTATCCGTTAGATGTAGTGATGAACTAACCTGGCAGGTCTATGTCTTCATTCTGTTTATATTGTTACCCATTAGATATAGTGATGAACTAACCTGGCAGGTCTTTGTCTTCATACTGTTTATATTGTTATCCGTTAGATATAGTGATGAACTTACCTGGATGTTTCTGTCTTCATTCTGTTTATATTGTTATCCGTTAGATATAGTGATGAACTCACCTGGCAGGTCTCTGTCTTCATACTGTTTATTTTGTTATCCATTAGATATAGTGATGACCTCACCTGGCAGGTCTCTGTCTTCGTTCTGTTTATGTTGTTTTCCATTATAAATAGTCATGACGTTACCTGGTAGGTCTCTGTCTTTGTCCTATTATATTGTTATCCATTAGATGTAGTGATATCCTCATTTGGAATGTTTGTGTTTTTTTTTTTAATCTTGTTATCCATTAGGTATAGTGATGATCTTACCTGATAAATCTCTGTCTTCATTCTGTTTATGTTGTTATCTATTAGATATAGTGGTGACATGGAAGGTCTGAGTCTTCATTCTGTTTATGTTGTTATCTATTAGATATAGAGGTGACATGGAAGGTCTGAGTCTTCATTCTGTTTATGTTGTTATCTATTAGATATAGTGGTGACATGGAAGGTCTGAGTCTTCATTCTGTTTACGTTGTTATCTATTAGATATAGTGGTAACATTGAAGGTCTGAGTCTTCATTCTGTTTATGTTGTTAACTATTAGATATAGAGGTGACATGGAAGGTCTAAGTCTTCATTCTGTTTATGTTGTTATCTATTAGATATAGTGGTGACATGGAAGGTCTGAGTCTTCATTCTGTTTATATTGTTATCTATTAGATATAGAGGTGACATGGAAGGTCTGAGTCTTCATTCTGTTTATGTTGTTATCTATTAGATATAGTGGTAACATTGAAGGTCTGAGTCTTCATTCTGTTTATGTTGTTAACTATTAGATATAGAGGTGACATGGAAGGTCTAAGTCTTCATTCTGTTTATGTTGTTATCTATTAGATATAGTGGTGACATGGAAGGTCTGAGTCTTCATTCTGTTTATATTGTTATCTATTAGATATAGAGGTGACATGGAAGGTCTGAGTCTTCATTCTGTTTATGTTGTTATCTATTAGATATAGTGGTGACATGGAAGGTCTGAGTCTTCATTCTGTTTATGTTGTTATCTATTAGATATAGTGGTGACATGGAAAGTCTGAGTCTTCATTATGTTTATGTTGTTATCTATTAGATATAGTGGTGACATGGAAGGTCTGAGTCTTCATTCCGTTTATGGTATTTGTTGTTTTCCTTTCTAACATTTACATATGGTGATAACGGTATAGATAACATTTGATTGGATAAAAGGGAGTTTCGTCACCAAGGTGTCTTGTCACGTTATGTGTCTGACCAATGTAAAGAAACCATTCCTAGTGCTCACACGATTACAGTTTTGTATAGCGTTTCACGCTACTGTTCGGAAACGGTCAACATATATGTATATATATGAATCTCGTAATAAAAATGTGGCAAAACATACAATAAAAAACAAAGAATACGTGATTGATATACGTCAGAAACAGTTAAAGAAATAACCAGAACATTTTGTATGTTATCTAACTAGCGCAATGTTCCTTGTTCGTTTATAGTTAAAACTTAAGTACAAATCTACACAATAGGTTATCTGTGCTGTTTCTCCATTGGTATCAAACACCGGATTTTATCGTTATAAGCCTTTAGACTTAACGTTAAACGACTGGTATGCTAACATGATTCCCATCAAAGATGTTTTGGTTAAATTGGATTTTGCTTGTTTTTATTTTTTTATTTGTGTTTGTTTGTTATGCCTGGCTCGAAGACGATTGTTTTTATCCTGATGCTCGTAGCCATGAGATACGTGGCAAAGCTGTTTTTAGTTATCACTGACGCGGAATAATGCTTAGACATTTTATATTAAAACCACTTTAGTTAAAAGCAACACGATCTGTGCACACGTAAGTATGATACGTGTGTTTAACTTACGTAAATATGATATATGTGTTTAACTTGTCATACACACAGGTTGATTCAAACCTACACAATGGGCTATCTGTGCTCTGCCCACTGCTGGAATCGAAACCCGGATTCTAGCGTTGTAAGTCTTCAGACATACAGGAATGTCAATTGAAAGTCGAACGCTACATAAAAAATAGTTTGAAATAAACCCTCAAACGAAGAGTGATTCTTACTATGATGTGTGCCCCGAACCGTCCGAACCGAATGTAACGTATCATAAAAATGTGACTTCATAGCACAACGATGTGTGCTCAGTGATAAGCCTGTGGAGTTTAAATGCTAAAAACTGGGAGTCGATTCCTGTGGTAGGAACAATGAGGATAATTTATACCAGAGCTTTCTGTTGAATGATTAACAATTTAAGAAAACGCACTTTTCAAGTCTTGTCTAAACTCTTGTGTGTTTATACCGATACAATAATAAGTTGTTTGTGTTTGGAGACTACCTTTTGGGTTATTGCGAAACAGCACAAAGTCTGTCCCTAATTGTTTACGTCAGAACTGTTTTAATAGTGTAATCCAAGATGGAGTCCGTCAATGTTTCTCAAAGTGGATGCCGCAGTCCTCCTGAAGCGGTTCCTGAGTGACCGCCAAAAATAGGCCGTAAACAAAGAGAGTAAATTAATTTGAAATATAAATTTATGATAAAAGTTATGTTGAACAAATTAAATTACACGGTATATGAAACGTTTGTTTGTTTTGGAATTTCGCTCAAAACTACTCGAGGGCTATCTGCGCTAGCCGTCCCTAATTTTGCAATGTAAGACTAGAGGGAAGGCAGCTAGTCATCACCACCCACCGCCATCTCTTGGACTACTCTTTTACCAACGAATAGTGGGATTGACGGTCACATTATAACGCCCCCACAGCTGAAAGGGCGAGCATGTTTGGTGTGACGGGGATTTGAACCCGCGACTCTTGGATTACAAGTCGAGTGCCTTAACCCACCTGGCCATGCCGGGGCCGTATATCAAAGGAAGACGTTCTTGTGTCTACAAAGACACTATTTTTCATTCACCATGATAAAGCAGTGTGTGAAAGAACATGTTACTATCACACTTTAAGTCAGTTTTATATGCTGGGGGACTTCAGACTTTTTATATTCACTTCAGTGGAATCTTAGCCTAAAGGAGTTTGAGAACCGCTGGACTACATTAGCAGCTGAATAAGCGTACAAAGCATGAAACGTGAAGACGCTGGAAAACAACAACAAAACTCAGAAAGCAGAACAAACTCATTTGTATTGTAAAGCTGTCTTCCAGAGGGCCTTGGCATGGCCAGTTGGTTAGGGCAACTCGATTCATAATCTGAGGGTCACGGGCTCTAATCCCCGTGATACCAAACTTGATCGCTCTTTTAGCCATGGGGAGCGTTATAACGTGCGATCAATCCCACTATTTGTTGGTAAAAGAGTAGATCAAGAATTGGCGGTGGGTGGTGACGGCTTAGCTACCTTCCCTTCAGTCTTACACTCTCAAATAAGGGACGGCGAGCGCACGTAGCTCTGTGTAGCTTTGAGCGAAATTCAAAAAACAAACGAACAAACAAATAAGTCTCTCTTCAAATTTCTTCCAACATGACAACGGAAAGAGATATCTCGTAACTGCTAAGTTGTCTTCCGGAAAGACAGGTTCCATTCGTCAGTTCACATGTCCTTAGTGTCACGATGTTTCCTGCGTCTTCACACCTTTAATAAACTCTGTTAAACTGATCGCTGGGGGTCAGCTAGTTATTTGAGTTTCACTTGTTTACTACCTACGTGGAGCTAGTGGAATGTGGTCGCTTCTATTGGCATGTGAAGTAAACATTGGAACAAAGTCCAACAACGTTCTTTTTGTTTGATGAATAAACATTTTCTTTCGTCTCGCGAGAAAAACAAACCATAACGCTACTTGTTCCATTTGACAACACGGAGTAGTTTCACTGACGTGTTGTCAACACATTTCAGGTTTAATTCAAAAATCAAATACACAAACTTTGATCTTTATACGATTACTTAAAGAAATGTGACAGAAATAACTGTTTGATTTGAGGACTACTAGATCTGTCAGTTATATCTCAACTTTATATCTCAGAAAAGTGATTTAACCATATCGTGAATACAAGAGTCTATAGGCCAGTAAATTCAAACTCTATGATATATATATTTACAGACACGATATGTCTAAAGCAAGCACGAAAAAACAAGAAAAAACACATACTAATATTGACAACTAATATGAAAAAAACGTAAATGCGATACTAGTTTTAAGAACCAAGTATAAACAATGTAAAGGAAATACTTGTGTTAAGAACCAAGTACAAACAATGTAAAGGAAATACTTGTGTTAAGAACCAAGTACAAACAATGTAAAGGAAATACTTGTGTTAAGAACCAAGTGCAAACAATGTAAAGGAAACACTTGTGTTAAGAACCAAGTACAAACAATGTAAAGGAAATACTTGTGTTAAGAACCAAGTATAAACAATGTAAAAAAATACTTGTGTTAAGAACCAAGTACAAACAATGTAAAGGAAATACTTGTGTTAAGAACCAAGTGCAAACAATGTAAAGGAAACACTTGTGTTAAGAACCAAGTACAAACAATGTAAAGGAAATACTTGTGTTAAGAACCAAGTATAAACAATGTAAAGGAAATACTTGTGTTAAGAACCAAGTGCAAACAACGTAAAGGAAATACTTGTGTTAAGAACCAAGTGCAAACAATGTAAAGGAAACACTTGTGTTAAGAACCAAGTACAAACAATGTAAAGGAAATACTTGTTTTAAGAACCAAGTATAAACAATGTAAAAAAATACTTGTGTTAAGAACCAAGTGCAAACAATGTAAAGGAAATACTTGTGTTAAGAACCAAGTGCAAACAATGTAAAGGAAATACTTGTGTTGAGAACCAAGAATAAACAATGTAAAGAAAATACTTGTGTTAAGAATCAAGTATAAACAATGTAAAAGAAAAACTTGTGTTAAGAATCAAGTATAAACAGTGTAAAGGAAAAACTTGTGTTAAAAACCAAGTATAAACAATGTAAAGGAAATACTTGTGTTAAGAACCAAGTATAAACAATGTAAAGAAAATACTTGTGTTAAGAACCAAGTATAAACAATGTAAAGAAAATACTTGTGTTAAGAATCAAGTATAAACAATGTAAAGGAAATACTTGTGTTAAGAACCAAGTATAAACAATGTAAAGGAAATACTTGTGTTAAGAACCAAGTACAAACAATGTAAAGGAAATACTTGTGTTAAGAACCAAGTACAAACAATGTAAAGGAAATACTTGTGTTAAGAACCAAGTGCAAACAATGTAAAGGAAACACTTGTGTTAAGAACCAAGTACAAACAATGTAAAGGAAATACTTGTGTTAAGAACCAAGTATAAACAATGTAAAAAAATACTTGTGTTAAGAACCAAGTACAAACAATGTAAAGGAAATACTTGTGTTAAGAACCAAGTGCAAACAATGTAAAGGAAACACTTGTGTTAAGAACCAAGTACAAACAATGTAAAGGAAATACTTGTGTTAAGAACCAAGTATAAACAATGTAAAGGAAATACTTGTGTTAAGAACCAAGTGCAAACAACGTAAAGGAAATACTTGTGTTAAGAACCAAGTGCAAACAATGTAAAGGAAACACTTGTGTTAAGAACCAAGTACAAACAATGTAAAGGAAATACTTGTTTTAAGAACCAAGTATAAACAATGTAAAAAAATACTTGTGTTAAGAACCAAGTGCAAACAATGTAAAGGAAATACTTGTGTTAAGAACCAAGAATAAACAATGTAAAGAAAATACTTGTGTTAAGAATCAAGTATAAACAATGTAAAAGAAAAACTTGTGTTAAGAATCAAGTATAAACAGTGTAAAGGAAAAACTTGTGTTAAAAACCAAGTATAAACAATGTAAAGGAAATACTTGTGTTAAGAACCAAGTATAAACAATGTAAAGAAAATACTTGTGTTAAGAACCAAGTATAAACAATGTAAAGAAAATACTTGTGTTAAGAATCAAGTATAAACAATGTAAAGGAAATACTTGTGTTAAGAACCAAGTATAAACAATGTAAAGGAAATACTTGTGTTAAGAACCAAGTATAAACAATGTAAAGGAAATACTTGTGTTAAGAACCAAGTTTAAACAATGTAAAGGAAATACTTGTGTTAAAAACCAAGTATAAACAATGTAAAGAAAATACTTGTGTTAAGAACCAAGTATAAACAATGTAAAGAAAATACTTGTGTTAAGAACCAAGTATAAACAATGTAAAGGAAACGATACTGTTGATAACAAAGTGTAAAACAATGTAAAGAAAACCCTATTGTTGAAAACAAAGTGTAAAACAATGTATACCGACTGTACATTGTTTAAGAAACGGTTAGAGTGGTCAGTTTGATCAACTTTATACTAATGTTAAATCAGCTTCGACACAGTTGTTTTCGACAGTTCGCGTTTACTCGTTAGAGGGCGTTGAAAAAGGCTAAAGACCGCTGCATTTCGGTGAACGTTTTAGACACTGAATCGGGCTAGCGGTGAGAACCGTCATATATCAGTGCACCAAACCCAGCAACTGACGTTACCCGTTTATTTACACTGCGTTAGATACCTTTCAGAGCCGTGTACGCTCTCTGGCGACTGTAGCAAATCACGTATAAGTATTCTGTGAAGTAAAATATCGCGTGCGAGTCGGACAGGAATTTGAACCACTTCGTTAAGAGAAGTTAGAGAAAACCACCGAAATGTGGTCACAAGAGCAGAAAGAACCGATGAGGACCACCAAAGCTCTGACGGTTGGACTGCTCCTAACAGCGATGTTTAACAATGCACAGAGCCAGCACGGACCGTGCTTTGAGTGCGAGGATTATCGCAATTCCCACCCAAGATCTCATCCCTATATAAAGGTTCGTCACTATATAACATACAGAAAGAAATGTCTTCTTTTCCAAAGGTATATTTCTCATTCCGTAGTATATTGGTAAACATATCAGGACGATGTGATTAAGAAACATTTATGCAGACCCAATACTTATATAAGTAACGAATTAGGGCGAACGTCGTTTAACCTAAATGTTAGATAGTTCAACGAATCATTAATTAATAACTTGTCTCAGGGTTCTCCAAGTAAAACATGGAGTATTATTGTTTCCTAATCTAGATTAGTTCCCACTATATCCACTATGGGGAATTAAACCCCAGATTTTAGTGTTGTGGTTCGTCAAATTAACGCTGTCCCATTCTGGGGATTGTAAAGTAGTCTAGAATATTTGTTGCTAGGCTTAGTGAGCTTGTCATAAAGTTAACCTAAGTTCGGTGTCGGTTTGTGGGCCTGTAGCACTTACTTCTTAGCGTTACAATGTGTCATATGTTGTCACGATGTAAATATTATCAAGATAAGTGTAAGTATCTGTATCTGCATCTCCCTGATCGTATCTTTATATACACCATTCTGTCTGTAGTGTCTTTATCCATATCCTTCTGTTTGTAGTGTCTTTATCTATATCCTTCTGTCTGTAGTGTCTTTATCCATATCCTTCTGTTTGTAGTGTCTTTATTCATATCCTTCTGTTTGTAGTGTCTTTATTCATATCCTTCTGTTTGTAGTGTCTTTATCCATATCCTTCTGTTTGTAGTCTCTTTATCCATATCCTTTTGTCTGTAGTGTTTTTATCCATATCCTTTTGTCTGTAGTGTCTTTATTCATATCCTTCTGTTTGTAGTGTCTTTATTCATATCCTTCTCTTTGTAGTGTCTTTATTCATATCCTTCTGTTTGTAGTGTCTTTATCCATATCCTTCTGTCTGTAGTGTCTTTATCCACATCTTTCTGTCTGTAGTGTCTTTATCAATATAGTTCTGTCTGTAGTGTCTTTATCCATATTATTCTGTCTGTTGTGTCTTTATCAATATCGTTCTGTCTGTAGTGTCTTTATCCATATTATTCTGTCTGTTGTGACTTAATCCATATCCTTCTGTCTGTTGTGTCTTTATCCATATCTTTCTGTCTGTAGTGTCTTTATCCACATCTTTCTCTCTGTAGTGTCTTTATCAATATCGTTCTGTCTGTAGTGTCTTTATCCATATCTTTCTGTCTGTAGTGTCTTTATCCATATTATTCTGTCTGTTGTGTCTTTATCCATATTATTCTGTCTGTTGTGTCTTTATCAATATCGTTCTGTCTGTAGTGTCTTTATCCATATTATTCTGTCTGTTGTGACTTAATCTATATCCTTCTGTCTGTTGTGTCTTTATCCATATCTTTCTGTCTGTAGTGTCTTTATCCACATCTTTCTGTCTGTAGTGTCTTTATCAATATCGTTCTGTCTGTAGTGTCTTTATCCATATCTTTCTGTCTGTAGTGTCTTTATCCATATTATTCTGTCTGTTGTGTCTTTATCCATATCTTTCTGTCTGTAGTGTCTTTATCCATATCCTTCTGTCTGTTGTGTCTTTATCCATATCCTTCTGTCTGTAGTGTCTTTATCCATACCATCTGTCTGTAGTATCTTTATCCATATCGTTCTGTCTGTAGTGTCTTTATCCATATCTTTCTGTCTGTAGTGTCTTTATCAATATCGTTCTGTCTGTAGTGTCTTTATCCATATCTTTCTGTCTGTAGTGTCTTTATCAATATCGTTCTGTCTGTAGTGTCTTTATCCACATCGTTCTGTCTGTAGTGTCTTTATCAATATCGTTCTGTCTGTAGTGTCTTTATCCATATCCTTCTGTCTGTTGTGTCTTTATCCATATCGTTCTGTCTGTAGTGTCTTTATCCATATTATTCTGTCTGTTGTGTCTTTATCCATATCCTTCTGTCTGTAGTGTCTTTATCAATATCGTTCTGTCTGTAGTGTCTTTATCCATATTATTCTGTCTGTTGTGTCTTTATCCATATCCTTCTGTCTGTAGTGTCTTTATCCATATCTTTCTGTCTGTAGTGTCTTTATCCATATTATTCTGTCTGTTGTGTCTTTATCCATATCCTTCTATCTGTAGTGTCTTTATCCATATTCTTCTGTCTGTAGTGTATTTATCCATATCGTTCTGTTTGTAGTGTCTTTATCTATATCCTTCTGTCTGTTGTGTCTTTATCCATATCCTTCTGTCTGTAGTGTCTTTATCCATACCATCTGTCTGTAGTATCTTTATCCATATCGTTCTGTTTGTAGTGTCTTTATCTATATCCTTCTGTCTGTTGTGTCTTTATCTATATCCTTCTGTCTGTAGTGTCTTTGTCAATATCGTTCTGTCTCTAGTGTCTTTATCTACATCTTTCTGTCTGTAGTGTCTTTATCAATATCGTTCTGTCTGTAGTGTCTTTATCCATATCTTTCTGTCTGTAGTGTCTTTATCAATATCGTTCTGTCTGTAGTGTCTTTATCCACATCTTTCTGTCTGTAGTGTCTTTATCAATATCGTTCTGTCTGTAGTGTCTTTATCCATATCCTTCTGTCTGTTGTGTCTTTATCCATATCCTTCTGTCTGTAGTGTCTTTATCAATATCGTTCTGTCTGTAGTGTCTTTATCCATATTATTCTGTCTGTTGTGTCTTTATCCATATCCTTCTGTCTGTAGTGTCTTTATTTATATTATTCTGTCTGTTGTGTCTTTATCCATATCCTTCTGTCTGTAGTGTCTTTATTCATATCCTTCTGTTTGTAGTGTCTTTATCCATATCCTTCTGTCTGTAGTGTCTTTATCCACATTTTTCTGTCTGTAGTGTCTTTATCTACATCTTTCTGTCTGTAGTGTCTTTATCAATATCGTTCTGTCTGTAGTGTCTTTATCCATATTATTCTTTCTGTTGTGTCTTTATCAATATCGTTCTGTCTGTAGTGTCTTTATCCATATTATTCTGTCTGTTGTGACTTAATCTATATCCTTCTGTCTGTTGTGTCTTTATCCATATCTTTCTGTCTGTAGTGTCTTTATCCACATCTTTCTGTCTGTAGTGTCTTTATCAATATCGTTCTGTCTGTAGTGTCTTTATCCATATCTTTCTGTCTGTAGTGTCTTTATCAATATCGTTCTGTCTGTAGTGTCTTTATCTACATCTTTCTGTCTGTAGTGTCTTTATCCATATCCTTCTGTCTGTAATGTCTTTATCAATATCGTTCTGTCTGTAGTGTCTTTATCCATATTATTCTGTCTGTTGTGTCTTTATCCATATCCTTCTGTCTGTAGTGTCTTTATCCATATTATTCTGTCTGTTGTGTCTTTATCCATATCCTTCTGTCTGTAGTGTCTTTATTCATATCCTTCTGTTTGTAGTGTCTTTATCCATATCCTTCTGTCTGTAGTGTCTTTATTCATATCCTTCTGTTTGTAGTGTCTTTATCCATATCCTTCTGTCTGTTGTGTCTTTATCCATATCCTTCTGTCTGTAATGTCTTTATCAATATCGTTCTGTCTGTAGTGTCTTTATCCATATTATTCTGTCTGTTGTGTCTTTATCCATATCCTTCTGTCTGTAGTGTCTTTATCCATATTATTCTGTCTGTTGTGTCTTTATCCATATCCTTCTGTCTGTAGTGTCTTTATTCATATCCTTCTGTTTGTAGTGTCTTTATTCATATCCTTCTGTTTGTAGTGTCTTTATCCACATCTTTCTGTCTGTAGTGTCTTTATCTACATCTTTCTGTCTGTAGTGTCTTTATCAATATCGTTCTGTCTGTAGTGTCTTTATCCATATCTTTCTGTCTGTAGTGTCTTTATCAATATCGTTCTGTCTGTAGTGTCTTTATCTACATCTTTCTGTCTGTAGTGTCTTTATCAATATCGTTCTGTCTGTAGTGTCTTTATCCATATCTTTCTGTCTGTAGTGTCTTTATCCATATCCTTCTGTCTGTTGTGTCTTTATCCATATCCTTCTGTCTGTAATGTCTTTATCAATATCGTTCTGTCTGTAGTGTCTTTATCCATATTATTCTGTCTGTTGTGTCTTTATCCATATTCTTCTCTCTGTAGTGTCTTTATCCATATTATTCTGTCTGTTGTGTCTTTATCCATATCCTTCTGTCTGTAGTGTCTTTATCCATATCTTTCTGTCTGTAGTGTCTTTATCCATATTATTCTGTCTGTTGTGTCTTTATCCATATCCTTCTATCTGTAGTGTCTTTATCCATATTCTTCTGTCTGTAGTGTATTTATCCATATCGTTCTGTTTGTAGTGTCTTTATCTATATCCTTCTGTCTGTTGTGTCTTTATCCATACCATCTGTCTGTAGTGTCTTTATCCATATCATTCTGTCTGTAGTGTCTTTATTCATACCGTCTGTTTGTAGTGTCTTTATCCACATCTTTCTGTCTATAGTGTCTTTATACATATCGTTCTGTCTGTAGTGTCTTTATTCGTTCCATCTGTCTGTAGTATCTTTATCCATATCATTCTGTTTTTAGTGTTTTTATCTGTATAATTCTGTCTATAGTGTCTTTATCCATATAGTTCTGACTGTAGTGTCTTAATTAAATCATTCTGTTTTTAGTGTCTTTATTTATATCATTCTGTCTCTAGTGTCTTTATCCATATCCTTCTGTCTGTAGTGTCTTTATCTATATCCTTCTGTCCTTAGTGTCTTTATCCATATCGTTTTGTTTGTAGTGTCTTTATCTATATCGTTTTCTCTACCAATTGTAAGAATGTTTATTTCTTGTTAAAACGGTTTAAATAGATATTTTTACATTCGTTACATGAATATATATATATACACACAATGTCAGTAATAACAAACTATATTCGTTTTAAAAGTGGTCAGCAGTGTTTCTCTGTCTTTATAAAGACCATTTAGAACAAAAACAAAGAGTTGTTGTAATTAGAAAACAAAGGTTATGGAAGTTCCTAACTTCGAAGTGACACATTAGAAAGATGACAACATTTTAACAACTTGTTGTTTGTTCTTGTTTCACTGAGATATGAGCGCCACTCTTATGTCGCACCCATCAGCCCAAATTAGTTTCTGCACAATTGGATCACTCCCACTTCTTGGCCACAGCTAGACAGTTATAAAATAAATTGGCAGCTATATAAAATTCCGCTTATACCATAGCAGAATTCCCTTTAAGATCACTAACCAATCACGTTAACGTTAGCATCAAAATATTTTAACACTCTCACGTAGAAGAAAGCTGTTCCACTGAAAGTGTACACCAGATGAGCATTGATTTACCGACAGATGTATTAACTACCTCAAGATTGTGAACAAGTGAAAGTTTCACAGACATTCAGTTGGATCGTTAGGAACTCAAGATTGTGAACAAGTGGAAGTTTCACACACCTTCAGTAGGATCGTCAGGAAATCAAGATTATGAACAACTAGAAGTTTCACACACCTTCAGTTGGATCGTCAGGAACTCAAGATTATGAATAAGTGGATGTTTCACACACATTCAGTTGGATCGTCAGGAACTCAAGATTATGAACAAGTGGAAGTTTCACACACCTTCAGTTGGATCATCAGGAACTCAAGATTATGAACAAGTGGAAGTTTCACACACCTTCAGTTGGATCGTCAGGAACTCAAGATTATGAATAAGTGGATGTTTCACACACATTCAGTTGGGTCGTCAGGAACTCAAGATTATGAAAAAGTGGATGTTTCACACACATTCAGTTGGATCGTCAGGAACCCAAGATTGTGAACAAGTGGAAGTTTCACACACATTAAGTTGGATCATCAGGAACTCAAGATTATGAACAACTAGAAGTTTCACACACATTCAGTTGGATCGTCAGGAACCCAAGATTGTGAACAAGTGGAAGATTCACACACCTTCAGTTGCATCGTCAGGAACTCAAGATTATGAACAACTAGAAGTTTCACACACATTAAGTTGGATCATCAGGAACTCAAGATTATGAACAAGTGGAAGTTTCACACACCTTCAGTTGGATCGTCAGGAACTCAAGATTGTGAACAAGTGGAAGTTTCACACACATTCAGTTGGATCATCAGGAACTCAAGATTATGAACAAGTGGAAGTTCCACACACCTTCAGTTGGATCGTCAGGAACTCAAGATTATGAATAAGTGGATGTTTCACACACATTCAGTTGGGTCGTCAGGAACTCAAGATTATGAACAAGTGGATGTTTCACACACATTCAGTTGGATCGTCAGGAACCCAAGATTGTGAACAAGTGGAAGATTCACACACCTTCAGTTGCATCGTCAGGAACTCAAGATTATGAACAACTAGAAGTTTCACACACATTAAGTTGGATCATCAGGAACTCAAGATTATGAACAAGTGGAAGTTTCACACACCTTCAGTTGGATCGTCAGGAACTCAAGATTGTGAACAAGTGGAAGTTTCACACACATTCAGTTGGATCATCAGGAACTCAAGATTATGAACAAGTGGAAGTTCCACACACCTTCAGTTGGATCGTCAGGAACTCAAGATTATGAATAAGTGGATGTTTCACACACATTCAGTTGGGTCGTCAGGAACTCAAGATTATGAACAAGTGGATGTTTCACACACATTCAGTTGGATCGTCAGGAACCCAAGATTGTGAACAAGTGGAAGATTCACACACCTTCAGTTGCATCGTCAGGAACTCAAGATTATGAACAACTAGAAGTTTCACACACATTAAGTTGGATCATCAGGAACTCAAGATTATGAACAAGTGGAAGTTTCACACACCTTCAGTTGGATCGTCAGGAACTCAAGATTGTGAACAAGTGGAAGTTTCACACACCTTCAGTTGGATCATCAGGAACTCAAGATTATGAACAACTAGAAGTTTCACACACATTCAGTTGGATCGTCAGGAACCTAAGATTGTGAACAAGTGGAAGATTCACACACCTTCAGGAACTCAAGATTATGAACAACTAGAAGTTTCACACACCTTCAGTTGCATCGTCAGGAACTCAAGATTATGAACAACTAGAAGTTTCACACACATTAAGTTGGATCGTCAGGAACTCAAGATTATGAATAAGTGGAAGTTTCACACACATTCAGTTGGATCGTCAGGAACTCAAGATTATGAACAACTGGAACTCAAGATTATGAACAACTAGAAGTTTCACACACATTAAGTTGGATCATCAGGAACTCAAGATTATGAACAAGTGGAAGTTTCACACACCTTCAGTTGGATCGTCAGGAACTCAAGATTGTGAACAAGTGGAAGTTTCACACACATTAAGTTGGATCATCAGGAACTCAAGATTATGAACAACTAGAAGTTTCACACACATTCAGTTGGATCGTCAGGAACCCAAGATTGTGAACAAGTGGAAGATTCACACACCTTCAGTTGCATCGTCAGGAACTCAAGATTATGAACAACTAGAAGTTTCACACACATTAAGTTGGACCGCCAGTAAACTGTTAAAAAGACTAGGACTCCACTTTAGTTTTTTTTAACTCAGCTTCCCTAGATACTGACAAGAAGAGTATCGTGGTCAAGTACAACTTGAGATTAGACCAGTTGTGACTAAGGTTTAACGAGCTGGGATTACGTGTCCACGGGTTCGTATTTCGAGACTCATTGCCACAAAAATGAGCTCCGAACCTTGGAACTGTACGTATACTATAAAATGAAATGTCAAATCCTATTTTTCCGCCAGAAAAGAGCAGACCAATAGTTAAGTGGTTATTAACGAACTTGTTTTGTTTAGTGTGATAGGCTACAGGAACAACTATGCACAGATTATCCATTGTGTAGCTCAGAGCGAAAATTCTGAAAAAAACAAACAGAAAAAAAAGCTTTTTAGAATTGCACTTACTGTCTGCTGTCCGGATGATTAACCTCGTGGCGTGACTTAATTTTAAACTAATGTTTAGATTAGGTGTTCTTATCAAACCGTAAGTTCCTCTATATAGAACGATAAACTTCGGAACTGTTTCTTCATTGCGCTTCTAATTTTTAACGTTTTAAAAGGGAAAAAGAAGGAATGCGAATTTAAAAACAATTCTTTATTCGCTCTTTAGGATCAGATACACGATTCTGGAAAGATGGGAGTCAGGAGTCCGAATTTTTGTGGGCCTAGTTGTAAGGATGCGTGTAATTCTTAAGAGATACCTTAATAATTATATCAACTTTATCAATACTGTTTTACAAATAACACTTTACTGAATGGTGCAAATCATTATTTCGTATTTTAGATCTTGACAAACCGAGGAACAAACGTTCTGTACTTGTTTGTGTTGTTCTTATCATTAACAAATGGAGGATAGGGGTCCTTACTCCGACTTGTACTTTAAGGATAACAGTTTAATTTAGGTTTGATTTTCTGGGGTCAGGTTTGTCTCTTCCCGAAAATGATTTATAAATCAGAATTATATATACATACATACGCTCTTCCGTAACTATGTGTTACACTTAATATATTTAAATATCATACGAACATAAGAAACCACTATAAAGTATTGAGTTTTAGTTCTTATAATGTTTAGTTTTTGGTTGTTGTTGTTTTTTGGCTAGTTGTTCATTAACTGGTTATTAGTTAATAAATAATAATAATGTTATTCATTAATAACTAAACCTAAATGATCGTATATACCAGTTTTTCAATATTTTTCAGTACCTTGGACCTTAAACTGCCACGGACTACTGTAGTCCAAGTACAACGATCATCAATTATGGACGAATATTTTATCAGTTTTTTTTTTTTTTAGTTTGCTCGGTTGAGCATGATTAGGTACTTCGAGATTCTTGTAGTAGCACACTCTTGACACCAATATATTTTATGTGGTGTCTGTCTCCGGTATCATATATAACAAATACAGCTCAATTTTTATATCATAGACGACGAAACGTGGGGGGGGGGGGATTGAGGGCACGTGTTCCTACTTTGTTTTGCAAAATGGTAAAGTGCCCTTTAGAAAATAACCAACAAAAAATTATAACATTGAAATATACAGCGATTTTAGTAAAACGGCATGTTAAGCCTAAAAATGTTAGACGGGTTGTAGACGTTAACGTTCATGGTGGCTCGATTAAATCTGGATTTTTTTTTGACAGATTAGCAAAAAATGCGATTAGTAAACTTCGAGGTTTGTGACCCTCGAAATCCAAAGCGTTTCTTCCGGTTGAAGCAGCAGTTCATTAGTTATCAGTTTATAATGTAAGAAATGGAAGCCGTTAATTAAAAACTCAGACGTTTTGATTTAAAGAAAGTGTCTTTGATTACGTTGGTTTAAAAAGGCAAAATCTGATGATACGCACTGCCACGAGAGATTACAATGGAGATCCATACCATTAATGGATGATGCACCTCAACAAAGGTTGTTTTTTTTTTTGCTTTTTTAGATTGAAAGTTAAGTAGATAAAGTGCTTTCGTACGTTGAATGTGTAAAGTGTTATATATATATATTTATTTTTACTGAACCATAGATATAATCAGAACCCATGTTAAAAAGTTTTCGTAACTGCACAGCCGTCCAATTTTTGATCTCTGAGATGTGCGGTATCCAGTAGCACGCACTGATGCAAAACATAGCTCGGCTTTGCTAAGGTACAATTTGTATGACGTGCTGCGATTGGTTTCTCAAAATCTACTGAGCCAATAAGATTCATTCATTCACAGCTGCGAAGACGACATATATATAAATTCTGTGGACGACCCGTGAGCCCCTCCTATCATTCTAACCAAATATAATTTAAATTTGTTTTATTTTTTATTTTTAAAAGTCAGAAACTGTTATTTCTGAATAATATTTTCATGTAGACCTTTGTCTTGGTCGAAATATTAGTAAAGTTGGGAAAGTTGTTTTAAAGACAAGTTGAAAATATTATAAATTATAAATATATTATAAATGACCAGAATCCAGATGTATATCATAAAAATATATCCGGCCCGGCACGGCCAAGTGTGTTAAGGCGTTCGACTCGTAGTCCGAGGGTCACGGGTTCGAATCCCGGTCGTACCAAACATGCTCGCCCTCCCAGCCGTGGGGGGCGTTATAATGTGACGGTCAATTCTACTATTCGTTGGTAAAAGAGTAGCCCAAGAGTTGGCGGTGGGTGGTGATGACTAGCTGCCTTCCCTCTAGTCTTACGCTGCTAAATTAGGGACGGCTAGCGCAGATAGCCCTTGTTTAGCTTTGTGCGAAATTCAGTAACAAACAAACACACTTTTTAAAGCTACACGGAAAGTTTAAATAAAACGACTTGGAAACCTCGAATGCAATCTATGAGAGTTGTTATGTATTTCTCCATCAAAAGAACATTTATCTATAGAACCAATGTTTATGTTATTATATATATATTTTAGTTTATCACACATTCATCTACAGATTTAACGTTAGTAACTTTATATATTATTTCTAACTAAAACACTTTTTGTGTATAGAACCAATATTTACGTCATGTTATATTTTTTTCCATCTATGTCACGCTTGGTCAAATATACAAAGTTTATACCATAATAGATTTTTCATCAGTAACTTTTCTACCCACAGAGTCTATTAAGTTCTACTTAAATAGAGCAACACAATAAACGACCATCGTATGTTTTTGTTATCATGATACATTTATTAACCGGACAGTGAAAAAATACATTGCTCGCCATGTTTATACAACTTGCGAGATATTATTGTTCATATAAATTCCGTATTATCTAAATTTTGGGGCAAGTGTGTGGGATCTTAATACCATCATTACTATCTTTCTACTAAACGAGGTAAAATTCGGGTTTAAAAGGTATTTATTATGTCGGGCAACTTTGTTTTACCCAGTATTGACTCCGATGTTCAACTTTGTGTATTCAGGTCAGAGGTCGGTGCTCTTACCCATGCCATTGCCCACCGGGTAACCCTATTTGTCCGGAAGGTGTGGCTGTTGTCACGGACGGTTGCGGATGTTGCCCTGTTTGTGCTCGTCAACAGGGAGAAACCTGCGACAAAGTGAACATATGTGATCATAACAGAAAACTACACTGTTTCTATCCAACAGCTCTTGCTACCACGGGAATATGTAAAGGTAAGATCGTGTCGTCACTATAGCAACCTCCAGTGTTTTGTTGGTTAGGGAAAACGGTGTAGTTAGGCTAACTAGCGTATGTAAGAAGACTTTAAAATTTGTTGGTTTCAACCCTTTAAAGTTACATTGAGTACAAAGAAAAGAGAAAGCTACAATATGAGTCAACTGTCTTATTTTCAATATATTTCTTTTTTCAAGTTTGAAAATAACAATAAAGGAAGTAATTAATAAATATATTTTTTTGGTTTATAAATACAAAACATTAAATAGCATTCATTTTAAAATACGTCAGGAAGATATGTATTGGCTTACTTACGTATTTACTTTAATTTGTTGAAAGTCATAGGAACTACTTTTTGTGAAACCAGTACACTTCCTTTTTAGTGTTATCCTTGCACAACAGCTTCCTGCGTAGTTATAATTGTTGTCGTCATTTCCGTTTAGGGTTAACGATACACAAAAGCATCCCATGACTGTCATAGTTGTTACCTACACTCTGGTAACCCGGATACTTAACAAGATGTGATTGGTTTATAGTAAACGTTAACAGTTTTTTTTTTTTTTTACAAAAGCAAATTAACGACATAGTTAAAGAACTATGAAAAAACTTGGCAAATAGCGTAGCTGCGATTTTCGTAAGCGAACAAACTGGTCAGTGAAATGGAAAAGTAAAACTGAAAATAATATGGTATATGATTAGAAAAACGGTATTTATCACCAGTTTTTATACAGATTAGGTATTTAGAGGTATGTCTTTGTTCCATACTCTCAGGTTTTATCAGTTTCGTGACTCACCAATCGCTCTGCAATTTATAAAGTTTCGCGATACGCGTGGAACTCTTCCCTATATTACACATTATTCTTGTAAAAATAAGTGGATTATACAGTGAAACATTAATATAAAATAAGGAGAAACGACTCAACGTTACGCGTAAGGGAGATGATCAGAAATGGATTTCATTCATGTCACTGGTGTTTCGCCATTTCTGCTCAGGGCCCGGCATGGCCAGGTGGTTAAGGTACTCGACTCGTAATCCGAGGGTCATGGGTTCGAATTCCTGTTCCACCAAACATCCTTTCAGCCGTGGAGGCGTTATAATATTTTTGCGGTGGGTAGTGATGACTAGCTGCCTTCCCTCTAGTCTTACACTGCTAAATTAGAGCGCAGATAGCCCTCATGTAGCTTTGCGCGAAATTAAAAAAAGCATATAAAACAACAACAAATTTCTGCTCAGCAGATACAAGAGTAAACATTCATTGAAGAATAGAAAACAGTATCATAGGTGTCGTAGTAGTAGTAGGTTCCTTCTGGAAGGTGTTGGTTCTGTTATATATCTCATGGAGTTATTATTTTATACGAATGATTTCATGTGTAGTCAACGTATTTGATATACATCTATATAATACGTGTATTCAGATATAGGGTAGGGTGTAACATAATTTAGGTTAACTTCGAAGTGCAGTATGTAATTTTAAAAGCCCTGTAAGCTGTTGTTGTTTTGAATTAAGCACAAAGCTACACAATGGGCTATCTGTGTTCTGCCCATCACGGGTATCGAAACCCGGTTTTTTGCGTTTTAAGTCCGCAGACATACCGCTCAGCCACTGGGGGGCGCTCTGTAAGCATAGACAAAATAGTATATGTTAAAACATCAACCGTACCAAATATACATTAGTTATCGCCGACGAGGGTTTTCGTTAAACACCAGGACTTATCATCTGGGCTGGAATATTGCGTGTTTGCAGTTTAGCACAAAGCGATACCATTGGGACGTGGTAGACACAACATGGATACGAGCGCTGCACAGCCGTTTTCAGGTTCAACACTTTTCAAAATGCGAATCAACTTGAGCGAGTGAGCTGTAATTATTATAAATTATAAAAATCATTTAGAAATGAGGATTATTTATTATATTGTAACATTGTTTTTTTTTGTCTTATTAATAGTAATTATTTCTATTTTTATTTGACTTCACTATACTGTTTAAGAGAACTTTTAATTTTTTTATTAAAAGCAAAGTAAAAATACGAAAGAAATTGTTCAACTTTTCAAACATTTTTTTATAACCTGTCTGAACGTGAATAAATTTTCAGTGAAGGAAGGTATAGGTTGCCAAATTGGAAGTGTGACTTACACGGACGGAGAAACCTTCAAGTTGGACTGTAAAACCCAGTGCACGTGCCAAAACGGGACATACGGGTGCGTGTCCTTGTGTCCCCACGAGAACGTTCGACCATCAGCTAAGTGTCGGAATCCTCAACTTGTACCAGTGACCGGAGCATGCTGTCGGGAGTGGCTTTGTGATCAGAGTCTGAGCGAGAGTAACATATTTTCCGTCTTGTTTCTTTGTTGAATAAGAGATCGAATATTTACAACGTTTTGTTTTTATTAAATGAACATGTTTTGTTTTTTGTTTTTGAATTTCGCACAAAGCTACTCGAGGGCTATCTGTGCTAGCCGTCCCTAATTTAGCAGTGTAAAACTAGAGGGAAGGCAGCTAGTCATCACCACCCACTGCCAAACTCTTGGGCTGCTCTTTTACCAACGAATAGTGGGATTGACCGTCACATTATAACGCTCCCACGGCTGAAATGGCAAGCATGTTTGGTGCAACCGGGATGCGAACCCGCGACCCTCAGATTACTAGTCGCACGCCTTAACACGCTTGGCCATGCCGGGTCTATTAAATTAATATGTTGTATTAAGTTGATTATTTAAGTTCAAACGTCCACCACCAGGAGTCACTGATTTTTTTTTTTTTTTTTCTAAGAAGTAAACGAAAGAAATAACTATAAACTTTTGTATCGTTTGCTAACTAATGAACGAGCTCCCACCCCGGTGGTAACGAAATAGAATCTTCTAATCCCAACACAGAAAACAAATCAATAATGATTACTGTGACACAGTTTGGGAGCTCAAAAAAAAAAGCTGTTTCATTTATTCGTGTCTCCAATAGGTAATAATGCACTGAAACTAAGGGGAGCCGAGCCAATATGAAAAGAGTTTGTGTGTTTGTTGTTAAGCACAAATCTACATAATGGGCTGTTGCGCCATCAGTCAGTCAGTACTCTTACCTTTGAGACAGCATGGCACTCCATAGAAGAGCAGTTAAACTCAATGGATTAATTTGGAATGGTATTTGAAAACGTGTATTGCCGTAAAGAGAATAATGCACGTGTTCGCGAGCAAGGCACGCAGAATGACTATTAAAGTGCTGTTACACAAATTAAATCGATATAAATATTTATAATGGAATTTTGGTTCGGGGAATTAGTTCCTTGTGGAATGATATGTTGACAGATAACGAAGGATATTATAAAATATTGATGCCAATTGATGCGAAATGTGCTTTCGTTGCTGTAGATTTAAGGTTAAACTATAGGACGGGTAAAGCCCAGTGTTTAGGGCACTTGACACGCAACCTGCGGGTGGCGAGTTCGTATCCTGTCGCCGAACATGCTCGTTTTTTAGAGCTGTGGGGTGGTATAATGCTAAGGTAAATTCCGCTATTAATTGGTAAAGAATAGTCCAAGATTTGGCGAGGGGTGGTGCTGGTGTGCACTAGCTGCTTTCCCTGTAGTTTGTCACATCTAGGTCAGAGGCAACTGGCGCATATATCTCTAGAGATGGTTTGCGCGAAATTGAACAAAAACAAGCAAATTGTATAATGCTGTATAATTCACTATTTGCACTACGTCCACCGTGAGAAATCGAACTCCAGATTTTAGTGTTGTGAGTTCGTTAACTTTCAGAGGACGAAACATATCAGGGGTATTTTGTTAGATGTAAAACTGTCTAAAATATCCAGATAGCTACAAGCCAGCTCGGAAGTTTCTAGAAAATGTATATATAATTTTATTTATATGGAATGTTTTAAAATTTTTCTACACTTACGTAGAATGCAGTATCGGAACTAAATATGCAAAACGGTGATGCGTGATTTTCACGCTAATAGAATACTCAAAGAAATAAGTTAGTTTGGTTTGAATTTCGCACAAAGCTACTCGAGGGCTATCTGCGCTAGTCGTCCCTAATTTAGCAGTGTAAGACTAGAGGGAAGGCAGCTAGTCATCACCACCCACCGCCAACTCTTGGGCTACTCTTTTACCAACGAATATTAGGATTGACCGTCACATTATAACGCCTCCACGACCGAAAGGGCGAGCATGATTGGAGTGACGGGGATTTGAACCCACGACTCTCGGATTACGAGTCTTGTGTTTTAACTGCCGATCCGAGAAGCAAGTTAGGTTATTATCTCTACACCAGGTATTCATAGGGATAAATAGTAGTTTATTTGTTCAAATAAATTGTTGCTTTAAAATTGTAACTGACATGTTATTGTGAAACATAATAAAACAATATTGAAGATAGACACGAAAATGGCCTGCAGTTCGAAACGTCGATAGAATATTTAGATCAATATTACTTACAAATGTCGTACTATTTGTATTTTACCAATGTGAAAGCGTAATAACCTAATACACACTTATATGCACTTGAACTCGAGAGAATAATTGTGACTTCAGTGCAAACAATGTGGAATTCAAAAAATAAACACTTCACGTTAAAAAAGAATTGTGATTGTGAAAATGTGGAATTCAAATATGATGCACTTCACATTAACATAACATTAATGAATCGCTAGTTATGGGTGAAATGATTCTAGAGGAAACATTCTTTGGTTTTTGAATATGTCTCTAGGGGTGTTATTTGTTTGTTACTTAAGAGCCATCTGCACTAGCCCTCCATGATTTATAAATGATATATTAAAGAGAAGGCAGCTATTTAACACCGTCTACCGTCAACTTTTGAACTACTCTTATCCCAACCAAAGGTGGGATTGACTGATACATTATAGCGTCCCTTTGGCTGAAAGGATGATCATGATGGTGGGTGATGCTATTTGAATCCACATTCCGCGAGTTGAGTATCCTAACCAATAGTCATACAAGACTCCAAGAAAGTTTCACGAGCATATTAGGTTAGTGTTTAAATATGGGAAGCATTGTTTTATAGTTACAAAAAGTATTTAAATATGGGAAGCATCGTTTTATAGCTACAATAACAGACATGATATGAACAATGTTCATTTGGAACAATGAACCAAAATGGCTGAAATACTAAAGTAGCGAGCCCGGCATGGCCAAGCGTGTTAAGGCGTTCGACTCGTAATCTGAGGGTCGCGGGTTCGAACCCGGTCGCGCCAAACATGCTTGCCCTCCCAGCCGTGGGGGCGTTATAATGTTACGGTCAATCCAACTATCCGTTGGTAAAAGAGTAGCTCAAGAGTTGGCGGTGGGTGGTGATGATTAGCTGCCTTCCTTCTAGTCTTACACTGCTAAATTAGGGACGGCTGCGCAGATAGCCCTCGATTAGCTTTGTGAGAAATTAAAAAACAAACACACTAAAGTAGCATTACAAGCGTACCACCCCTGGACAAATAAGAGATGTGGACTATGTTTATTTAATGCTCATTGGTCAGAAATGTCCACCATAATTATTTGACTTGACACCTGCTAGTAACTAGTTTCAGTTTTTTGGGTTTTCAGTAGTTATTTTTAAAATAGTACTTCGAAATGCAATATTCAATACATCTGTCAGAACAGACGTGGTAATATAAAACCCACGCTACAGTGCTGTGCCTAGTGGCATTTCCAGAAACTACGTAAAGCACTTCGTCCTATATACCGATTCACGTACTAGAACTGACTTCAGTTAAAGTTTTAGTACCTCCTCCAGCCGTCTTTAGAATACATTTTTTGTTTTACTTCAGGTGAGTTTCTCGTCATTTTACCATGTTTGTCCTGGACGATATACTGACGACAAGTGCTAAATATTAAACGTGAATTAATTGTCCTAAGGATAAAGATAACATTAGGCTGTAATATATGTAAATAACGGCGAAGCGTGTTTTTATTGGCTTTTTTTATGCGGATCGCTGGTTCGAGTCTTGTCACCGAGAGTGCTACTTCTTTCAAACATGATGAATCATAATGTGACGATCGAACGCAGTTTTCGCTAATAACGGAATAACTCAACAATTAGGGTTGGATGATATTGATTGGATGAAATTTCTCTCGTTTCTCGCTTATAAATTCAGGACGAATAACTCATGTAGTCCTCATGTAGTTCTACGCGAAACTCAACAATCAAACAAATACAGTACTTTTTCCTTTGAGTGTTTTTTAACTAACTATTACTAAAATCGTTGGTTGGATGCACAACTGAGGATAAAGCGACTGATAGATTAAGATAAATGTGACGATAAAAACAGAAAAAAAAAAAAAACTGAGAATTTACATTTGAGTTTAGATCGAAACCAAAACCTAAGTTAAGTGACTTTACTTTCTTTTGATTCAGACAGAAAAGGAAACTGCACTCGATACTCTACAGTATGGAGCCCATGTTCGGTGACCTGTGGCGTAGGAGTATCTTTTAGAGAGACGAACGACAATAATGAGTGCCTTTGCGGAGGGACACAAGATTATGTCAACTGCGACCTTGTGAGACTGTAACCATGGGAACAAACACAAAAACACTTTTTCGTCGTAGTCGAGTAAGAATATCTTTTTAAATTTCTTATCATTTACGGCTCAGTGCTTTCTTATACCAATGTTCATTTCTTGTTTACAGTGGTCCTGTTGCATTGCATATATATTTTTATTAGCACTTTTATTTACTAACTTATGTATACAGTATTGATACCTAATGTCTTTAGGCCTCGTATCTGTTTCAAATGTCAGTGCTACTGAATATGTCTTTCATATAACACTAGGTAAGATTACAAGGCAGTGTTACCATAGCTCTGATGCCGTTCAGTAGACTTGAACTAATTTATTTAAAATGTCAGAGCAGGTTCTATATGTCGTTGGATGTCTAACTATTGTATTGACCATCATGTCCAGTACTGATTAGATTATCTAACAATGTGCCTCTAATCACAGCGTCACCACCATTGTCGGAGTACCATTAGGAGTGCCTTTCCTGTCCACCTCGAAGACAACGGAAATTGTACCACCCTCAAAGCTTATTATTTTAAATTCTGTGGAACATGTCCCCAGTATCGATGTTGTCAGCCACAGCTGTCCACTACGATCAAAGTTCCCTTTCGTTGTGGTCAGCTAGACGAGAAAGGCGAAGAGTTGGTTTCCAAGAACGTAATGTTCCTAGCAAGATGTGAATGCACAGACGTTTGTTGAATAATGTTTATGATGTCAACAAAGAAACGAGAACTCGTCCTGTGAAACTAGATTTTGGTTTACGTGATACACCCTCTGAAGACAAGTTTCTTGTCAAATTCGTAGATGTGTATCTCTAGACGTAACAATTGCCTTCTGATCAAACACATGTAATTCAAAGACCGTGGAGAAACAATATTAACCACGTGGTTATAATACGTAGATTCTTGTGAAACAATATTAACCACGTAGTTAATAATACGTAGCTTGTTGTGAAACAATATTAATCACGTGGTTATAAAACGAAGATTGTTGTGAAACAATATTAACCACGTGGTTATAATACGTAGATTGTTGTGAAACAATATTAACCACGTGGTTATAATACGAAGATTGTTGTGAAACACTATTAACCACGTGGTTATAATACGAAGATTGTTGTGAAACAATATTAACCACGTGGTTATAACACGTAGATTGTTGTGAAACAATATTAACCACGTGGTTATAATACGAAGATTGTTGTGAAACAATATTAACCACGTGGTTATAATACGTAGATTCTTGTGAAACAATATTAACCACGTGGTTATAATATATAGGTTGTTGTTAGATGATATTAATCACGTGGTTATAATACATACATTGTTGTAAAACAATATTAATCACGTGGTTACTGTACAAGGATTGTTGTGAAACAATATTAATCACGTGGCTATAATACAAGAATTGTTGTGAAACAATAATTGTTTTTTTTAGTTTTTGAATTTCGCACAAAGCTACACGTGAAACAATAATAATCACGTGATTATAATAATAGATTGTTGGGAAATAATAAAAGTCACGTGGTTACTGCACAAGGATTATTGTGAAACATCATTTACTTAAGTCAAGAATCATATATTAATACTTATTAAGACTGCTAGAAACAATACATTTTTAATAAACGCAACGTCTTCCACTTACAACGGCTTTAAAGGAACTCGGAAGTTAATGACCGAAGCTAAGCCTTATGGGTTAATGAAGTCATGTGGAGAGCGAACAATCGGAGATTTCATACTTCTAGTCTTGCGAATGTCAAGAAACCAGAGAACTCACATCATTTAGAAAAATCTTAAACAGAGGGAGCTTGTGAAGCCAAACTTATAGTGATGTTTGGCGGAGAACAAGTGAAATTATATTCTCGTAATGTTGACTTTTGAGTTTGTATTTCCAATCGTGTGGACACTGGAAAAAACGTGAACTTGTACTTCCACTCATGTGGACATTGGAAAAGTGTTAAGTTGTATTTCCAGTCATGTAAACATTGGAAAAAACGTGAACTTGTACTTCCAGTCATGTGGACATTGGAAAAGTGTTAAGTTGTATTTCCAGTCATGTAAACATTGGAAAAAACGTGAACTTGTACTTCCAGTCATGTGGACATTGGAAAAGTGTTAAGTTGTATTTCCAGTCATGTAAACATTGGAAAAAACGTGAACTTGTACTTCCAGTCATGTGGACATTGTAAAAGTGTTAAGTTGTATTTCCAGTCATGTAAACATTGGAAAAAGTGTGAACTTGTACTTTCAGTCATGTGGACATTGAAAAAGTGTAAAGTTATTCTTCTAAACATGTGGACATTAAGAACGTTTGAACTCTTAATTCTGGCCACACAGATACCAGATAATCTGTAAAGTCAGGTCATTAGTCACATGACTCTTGCAGAACTTGCAGATTTAAATCTATAGTCATTGAGATATTGGGAACCCTAAAGTTTCTGTGTGTTTTCTTCACTTTATTCCTGATGACGTACGTGTGAAACATATTACTTATAATAATCGGTCGTTAACAAAGAGTGAACCAGAAAATAGTGTTGAAAAGTTGACCACCTACATGTCAGTTTCCAATAAACATAACTGGATTAACCCCAATAGAAATTAAATATTTATCATATCATAAATCTTTACGTTCAACACCAGTACTGGCTGGTCATTCGTTTTAATACTGACTCTTTATTAGGCCTAAATTTGTTGGTCCCACGTGCCCAATGAAGGTTAATATAGAGTTAGTATATGTAACCACTTAGGACCACGTGACAAGCCAGTTTTCTTTCTCTATTATTAGATATGTACTAGAAGTTAGGGTTAGTTAAGTGCCTCATGTTAACTAGAATATATTCATTTCAAGAAATTCACAGTAAATGTATCCTTTAGTTCTATTTCTTTGTATGTGCTGAAACTATAAATATTCTTTAGAAGAAAATTGAATCAATATTTACATGTGTTCATAACGAAACCAGTGTTAACTGACTAATATCTTGGTTAGGTTGTGCGTTTCTGTTTTTAATGAAAATGAAATAACAATATTTATATTAGGAAGAACTTGTTTGTTTTGAATATGGTTGTCAAGGAAATTTAACTTTAAACGTTGGGGTGTTTAGATTGTGTTTTGTTAATTAGAATACTACCAATGATGGAAAAACTCGGTTCTAAAGAATATTAAAACTGTTGGGATAAACTTGGAAGTAAAGGACATAACTTGGTAGTGAAGGACATTAAAACTGTTGGGAGAAACATGGTAGTAAAGAACATTAAAACTGTTGGATTGTAAATGTACTTATACTTTGGTTATAAATAAAACAACCACACGTTGAACTCCCAGAAAAGGTTGTTGTTATTCCTATGATAAACACATATATTAAATTTCGATACCATAATTAAGCCCATCCCACCTTATATAAGTTTTCCACGTAGTAAATCCGCTGTCTTAAGTTAACTCACATGAAGGAAATCTACCTTAACGTAACGCGTCTTCTGCTAATGAATTCCTGTTTTTTTTTCCTTTTTAAAATGACGAGTCATAAAAATTTGCCGGGTGTGGCTCTGTGGTTAACGTGCAGACTGGAGAGTCCATGGTTCGAGACGCCATGTCGTAACACATAATACGCACTTTAAGTAGTGTAAAACGCTGCAGGGAAGTGTATATGCGTCAGTTTCTTCATATAACTTGTTATAGTAGTTTAAAACATCTGTTATGACACGAACTCGGTAACAAAGAAGAGAATCGAATGGATGCTTGGAACAATGTTTTGCTCGTACTGTAAAATTAGCCTCAGACAGATACGACTAAAGTTAATCACGTGACTAGCCTCTTTGTGTTTCACGAGTGCTATACGAAACGTTAGAAACGGTAAGGGTTTTATTATAATAACAAACAAAGTTATGTCATGAAAACTTTGTGTTTTCCCTTATACACACTTATTTGGATTGCACTTGGAAGTCATTGTATCCGGCTAAAAGTTATTATTACAAACATTAAACACTATAAACAATAGTTTATTCATCTAACTTGATAGCATTTTACAGTAATTAGCAGTTTGTCAGCATTTATTGGAATGCGCGTCGTGAAAAGTACAGTGCGCATGCGTCATATCATCAAACTGTGGTTGTATCTTCAACCATTTTAGATTATATAGTTTTTAATTCCGAACATCAATGGTGGATGATGTACTCTTCCTGTCTTCGTCTGTCCGTATTCAGTAGGTTTACGAGCTAAAAGCTGGGGTTCGATTCCCTGCGGTGGACAGATTATAGCACAATTTTTCACTAAAGAGCCAACCTAAACAGAAGAGAACACGAGAGGTTTGTCGAAAACCCAAATTCAGTTATCTCATGTTTTCGAAGTTAATGGATAGTTTATAAACAAATGTAAAGGTTTGCTTTCTGTTTACAGTTAATGAATTAAAGAAGACAGACACTTTATTGTAATGTTCTGTCTACATGGTAAAAGCCAAACCTCGGCCTCAAACAAGTTTACAGTTGACCGTGAACCTTCTCAGGACTTTTTCCTAAACAGTGAAATTAATGTCACTCGTCGAGAAAAGATCGTTTAGGAAATCGCCGCTAGGTGGACAAATGTTTACGTACGAGTGTGTCCTTACAAATTCACATCAAACAGTGCATTAGACCGGAAACTGATTGCTACTTATGTCCAGTATCAACAGAAAGTCTTGCTACCGATCAATCAATTCTTTTTCAAACTTGCAAGGTTCAATCCGTGAGATGTGCTTTAAAATTGTTCCTCCTCGCTTTGATTTTCTTTCTTTCAGTAAAAATGGATTTTTTTTTTTTTTAAGATTCAACATCGACCAATAAAATACATCAAACGATTTACCAAATATTTTGTTTCTTCGTTAAAGGCTTAAGTGTAGAGAATCGAGATGACTCATCAAATATGTTTTCGTATCAAAATTTAAATTTCTTGTTGTAAGTTTCGATCGAAGAAACTAGTCTACCAATTTAAGAAGCTCTTTCGAAACGTCTAAAAAATAAGGTTTTCATTTTTTTGTAATCATATAAGGTTAATGAGAAGATATGAGCTACGTTAAGTACAAACATCATTCTTTATATTCATTCCTAAAAAAACCGAATTTTTTTAAATACTTAAAGGGGTTTCAATTTTTTTTGGTATTGCAAAACCACATAAGGCTATCTGCTGTGTTTACCGAGGGGTATCGAACACCCTAAGTTTAGGGTTGAAATCCGAAGACTTACCACCGTCCCACTAGGGGGACACATTTCATCACCTTGAGAAAAGTTTTCTTGTCTATCACTTCTTGTTCTTAAGATTTAGGACAACTTGCCCCGTCAGCATTGGTTCTTTCTACTCCAGGCAGTGTTTAGAAGAGACAACCTTTTGCTATTACCAGATTTCCGGAACAGGTTGTGCAGTAATATATTGGTCAGAAACGACCTAGCGTTCTCTTTCTCCTCAGACTTCAACAAGGTTGTTGTTGAAATCACATTATGACGTATAGCTTCTACTGAACCATAAATCTTATTATCACATTGTTTTTTTAGCCTGGTGGAAAGAGCCGTAACTTCATAACTACACCTTATTTTCTTTCTATATTTTAATTTTTAGTATATATAAGTTATAAACAAAGAGTGATTTTTTTTATTACTGTGATCCCTTTTGCTAGTTTTATTGCAAAGCTAACTAATGGTTTGTTTGTTTGTTTTGTGAATTTCGCGCAAAGCTACACCAGGATTAACAGCGTGAGCCATCCTTAATTTATCAGTGTAAGACCAGAGGGAAGGCAGCTAATCATCACCACCCACCGCCAAATCTTGGGCTACTCTTTTACCAATGAATAGTGGGATTGACCGTAACATTATAATGTCCCACCCACGGTCGAAAGTGCGAGCATGTTTGGTGTAACAGGAGTTCGAACCCACGACCTCCATTTTACGAGTCGAGCGCCCTAACCACTTGGTTATGTCCGCCCAACTAACTAATGAATTACTTAGCTGTATCTTGCAGCGAGAATCGAATCCGAAATTCTAATGTCATGAGCTTTGAAACTGACCAACAAGCAAACGGGGAATTTGGCTTTTGCGTTAATAGTTTTTTACATTAATTACTTTGTTTTAGTGAATAAGTTTGGTGTTGTGAGAAAATTACATCTGCTGTTAACACCGTACTGGGAAATGTGTTAGCCATCGAATACCTACTTTTCATACTGTCCACCATCTGTGGGTTACACATGTTGCACCATCTTAAAATACACAAAGAAATAGAAATAACTATTAGAGTTAATCACAATATTAGCTTTGTTGAGTGACTTATACGTCATTGGAGGCCTGGCACGGCCAGGTGGTTAAGGCAATCGACTCTTAATCTGAAGGTCGCTGGTTCGAATCCCCGCCGCACCAAACATGCCCGCCCTTTCAACCGTGGGGTCGTTATAATGTGAAGGTCAATCCCATTATCCGTTGGTAAAAGAGTAGCCCAAGAGTTGGCGGTGGGTAGTGATGATTAGCTGCCTTCCCTCTAGTTTTACACTACTAAATTAGGGACGCTTTGCGCGAAATTCAAAAAACAAACAAATAAATAAAAATACTATAATTAAACTGAAGAATTATTTTTAACATCGAAAATATTGGAGGTATATTAGAGGTATATTTGAGGTAATTAAATGGCATTCTAAATTAATCTTGGAAAAGCATAAATTACTGACTTTACATCCCAAATCGATTTAAAGGAATGTATTGATGAACGAATAATGACAGCCCAGATGATCCAAAAGTTCTTGAGTTAATTATAAATTAATTATTTCTATTGTCGGTAGTAATTATAGATAAAAGATAATTCTGTATGTTATTTTGGTTTATAACAAACAAACAAAAATATTAGCTTAAACACTTTCTTAAGGGACCTTTCAATAATCTTTGGTTTTCACACAGCTGCTTTTCCACTTCCGGTTTTTCTGATGACGAGAAAGATTAAGGTTAAATCCATTCTGTATATATTTTAAGATTTCCCCCTAGCGGAAGATAATGGAACCATGATTACCTTCGGATAAAAGGCCAGTTCAACACAAATTAACCCTCAGTTGATATTTATTTTACAACTAGGTAAACTGAAGTTATTTATTTAAAGTGTCTTTCCCAAAGACACAACAACGAAGCGTGAGTCAAGCCTCGTACCCACAGTCTTTCAAACAGAATCTAGAGTCCAGATCATTAACTAATAGCGCCCTCTTATGTCTTGTTTATAAAGTAAAGAGAATATGTGTATGCATGTGGTAATCCGGCAACATTTAAAATAAAGACAACGTCTTGTCGTTAAGTGCAAACCTACATATTAGCCTTTGCTCTGCCAACTGGGGGCATCGAAACCTGGTTTTTAGCTGTATAGGTCTAAAGACGTATCGCTAAGCGTAAGAGGGCGGGGGGCTAAGACAACTGAACAGACATAGGAAATAAAAAAATCGATTTTTGACCTTTCTTCTCTTACAGTCATTGAAAAACAGTACAAAAAGTGATTTTAAAAACCCGAATAAATAATGTCTAAGGCGAAACAGACACCTTAGAAATATATACTTTTACACACACGATAGAAATGCTAAGCCTAATTTACGAACGCATTGTCATTATTCAATAGTAGTTACATTGGCTGAAACATTCGTAAAACTATACAGTTTACCTTTCTTATCCACTGGATTTTAAACCTGTTAATGAGCTGAGAACATAGGATGTGCTCCTTTCCTTTGTAACTCGGTTTCTTTAAAGTTTTTACACTTCCCCTGTGAGATCCTAATTAGCTTGATTTCGTAGCTTATTGTTTTCTGTTACTACTAAATAATTTATTTTTAACCTTAACGTTCTAAACGGGTTATCAAAGATGTCCAGAGCAGAAATTTCCATAGCTACGCTAATAGCCTCTAATTAGAATCTTAAGTTACATTTACTCCACTCTGTTGCACGATAATTAACTGTCGCTAAACATTTAAATTGTGAAAACAGCCAGCAACTAGGGGAACGAGGCTAGAAACATGGGTTGCTATAGTTACGATCGAATTATATAACACGATTTTATTTGATAGCTTTTACAATAATGCACATGGAGCTCAAAGTCCAAAATTAATGAAGATTATACTGTGACAATAGTTACACGATATCAAATGTGCAGCGCATAGTAAGATAGGATTCGATAAGACCTTTGATGTCTCTGTTTCTTTTCTTTAGTAATTTATCCCGTGACGTGAGAGTATGTAAAGGTCCCGGATGAAAGATTGTATTGGCAGACTTTGTCTTGTGAGCAGATAAATAACACATACTCTCTAAGCTGCTTGACTGGTATTGGCGCTCATTGTATTGTATTAATTATTGTACGTTCTTTCTTTATTTTGTTTATTATTGTAGGTCTATTCTGTATTTTGTTTATTACTGAAAGTTCACGCTGTATTTTATTCATTATTGTAGGTTTACATTGATTTTGTTTATTATTGTAACTTCTCGGTGTATTTTATTCATTATTATAGGTTCACGCTGTATTTTATATATTGTTGTAGGTTTACACTGTATATTGTTTATTATTGTAACTTCTCGGTGTATTTTATTCATTATTGTAAGTTTGTATTGTTTAAAATTCATTACATCTTTTAAGTGTCAGTTTAATTAAATTACTTGAACAATTTGTTTTAAGATATTAACATTTCATTAGCATATTTCTATCATGGTCCCATTTTATTTTTATATGATAATCCAAATATCTGAGATATTCTGTTTGTTGTCTTTAACTTTTGAAACAACGAAACGACTGCAATTTATCAAACATAAAACTAGTGTGTCGCGTCATGTCAGGGTTGATTTATCAAAATAGGAGAAATGAAAACCAAAATGCAATTATCAGATAAAACAGTTCGATTACTGCCTGCCCATTATGATTTTAGAGAGAGGAGTGCCATGAAACCTTATAAGTGTTGTGAGTGTTGGTATAACAAGCCTAGTGTAAAGATGTAGTGTAGGATCACCTAGCCTAGAACAAAGTTAATAAAATTTACCATGAAGGTAAAAATATCGATTCAATTTAAACTTAAAGCGTTTCTGAATTAATCTATTTTCTATTATATCCCCAAAATATAGAATAAAAAACAAGGACAAAAAACAGTGGGTCTTATCGTTATGTTAATATTCTAGTAACCTTACTAGAGTTTACTTTACAAATGTTTTTATTAAATAAATTTATATACACGTGAATTTCACTGACTGTATCACCTAGACCAGGATTACCAGGATTTATCGATCTAACCCAAATTACCTGCAAGAAAACATAGCTTAAATTCCGTGTCTGAAAATGATACAAAGAAGAACACTCGAGTGATGCAAATGAATACAACTGTTAGTGTCCTGTCGGTCGCTGCTGGTATTACAAATAATCTTTAATTGTAGTAAAGGTGTAGTTTCCACGATGATTATGTTAAATACGTTTTGACTTTTCATTTATGGTCAGTGAAGAACTAATTCAGAATCTTCATAAAACTGTACTAACTGGAAATTATTTTAACTTTGTCAGTAACGTTAACTGAATAATATTTTAACTTTGTCAGTAACGTTAACTGAATAATATTTTAACTTTGTCAGTAACGTTAACTGAAGAATATTTTAACTTTGTCAGTAACATTAACTGAAGAATATTTTAACTTTGTTAGTAACGTTAACTCAAGAATATTTTAAGTTTGTTAGTAACGTTAACTGAATAATATTTTAACTTTGTTAGTAACGTTAACTGAATAATATTTTAACTTTGTTAGTAACGTTAACTGAAGAATATTTTAACTTTGTTAGTAACGTTAACTGAAGAATATTTTAACTTTGTCAGTAACGTTAACTGAAGAATATTTTAACTTTGTTAGTAACGTTAACTGAATAATATTTTAACTTTGTTAGTAACGTTAACTGAAGAATATTTTAACTTTGTTAGTAACGTTAACTGAAGAATATTTTAACTTTGTCAGTAACGTTAACTGAAGAATATTTTAACTTTGTTAGTAACGTTAACTGAATAATATTTTAAGTTTGTTAGATCTATTGATCTAGAATAAGCAACTGTATTAGATAAAAATTAGATGTAATTCATTTAATGAAAAATGAACCCACGTCTCATGTATATGCATGAATTCACAGATTCATCAATTGACAAATAGGCTAGACAACCGATGTGGAAGAAATTTGAAAAATGACTGATTCTTATCAGTGATTTATCGATCGGATGACCTGGAGGAAACAGTCGAATTTAATGAAAGTTTTAACGATAGATGATTCTGGTATCGTAAAGACAATAACAATGAGGTTTCCTAGGTGATTTTAATGAGCTAATGACGTGAACCGTGTATTCACTGGTCTGTATGATACACATTAGAACACTAATATACACTCACATTTGAAACAGGTTGCAGTACTGCAGTGCGTGGTAACGCACACAATAAATAAAGTACTGAATGATGTCAGACCGCAACATTGCGGTGAAAATCCTTTTAAAAAAATGCCGAACACGGCACAAAATACTTCCAGTCATTTGATCTGTGACGGTGGTAAATACCAGTGAGATTATGTGACTCGTAGAATGAAGGTGATTTGGACGACGTATGGTGTTATAGTAAGATACAAGAGACCTTTTAGGTAATGTTTCTCAAGTTTAAAATTTATTTATTAAAACTCCTTATCTTACAAACGTATTGAATCCAGGTTTTAATCGCTTTTGGTTTTAAAACTTACCGTTGAGCCAGAAAAGATACGCCCCAATAGAGGTCGTGTGTCTGCGTGTGTTTTTATGTAACAAAGCCACATTAGGCTATCTACTGTGTCCACCGAGGGGAATCGAACACCTGATTTTAGCATTGTACATCCTTAGACTTACTGCTGTACCATCGGGGGACCCAAGTACAGGGAAATAAAGGCATAAGTTGAAGATATCAAGTCTCGTGAGCTTGAGGGACATTGCAGAGGGTAATACAACAGCCCTGAGGAATATAGAATGTAGAATATCCTAAATAATTGTACTTTTGTGATGAACAACACTAAGACAGTGTAAATGTCATAAATAATAATTAATTAAAAATGATGTCAAATATAATAATATTATATACAGCAAAATACGAATATAAATAGCTGATAAAAAGAATATTGAATATCATTTATAAAAAGCATTCTCATTAATATGAAACATTAAATATTAACACACACGCGGCGACTTACATATATGTGTATGTAAACGTACTATTTAAAAACACTAACAAACATATATCTGACACAAGAGCAGATATCAGTGGCTCAGACGGTTTGTTTGTTTTGAATTTCGCGCAAAAGTTACACGAGGGCTATCTTCGCTAGCTGTCCCTAATTTAGTAGTGTAAGACTAGAGAGAAGACAGATAGTCGTCTCTACCCACTGCTGACTCTTAGGCTACTCTTTTACCAATGAATAGTGAGATTGACCGACGTCATTATTGCGCCCCACTGCTGAAAGATGTGTGGTGTGATGGGGATTCGAACCTGCGACCCTCACAATACAGGTCGAGTGTTCTAACCATCTGGCCATACCTGTCTAAAACAGAAGGTACTATGAACCGGAGGAACACAGATAACCAATTATGTAGCTCAGCTCGGAGCAACAACCAAAACCAAAACCGAATCTTGAAATGGTTCGGGAAGGCTAGAACACCGCATATATTGAACAGAAATAAAAGTAAAGGAGGAAGCTTTGGAATAATAAGTTCATATATATTTATTAAAGATCAGGTTACGAAACCAGTTTTGTTAAGAAAAAATAATACAAGGAGTGTTAGTTGGGAGTTGTCGTTTATTTAGATCAAATATCTATCGGAGTTTTCCTTCTGGTTTAAAATTTTCTTGCAGAGCTCTAGTAAAGGAAAGGCAGCTAGACTGACAACACACCACCAACTATTGGGTTATTTTTGTCAAAACAAACAATAGGATTTATTGTTACCCTTATAACGCACCCATGACCCCCAAGATACGGAATGTGGTTTTAATTACAGAGGCTTATATTGTTCCGGGATTTTTCTTTTTTAATTTCGCGCAAAGCTGCACGATGGTTATCTGCGCTAGCCAACCCTAATTTGGCAGTGTAAGACTGTGGTAGGCAGCTAGTCATCACCACCCACCGCCAACTCTTGGGCTACTCTTTTACCGACGAATAGTGGGATTGACCATAATATTATAATGCCTCCACGGATGAAAACGCGTGAATGTTTGGTGAAGGGGATTCGAACCCGTGACCCTCAGACTGCGGGTCGAGCGCTCTAACTTCCAGACCGTGTCAGGCTGCAAGATGTAGAACTAATTTAGCTCTATGGCTGTTAAATAAACTAATTATGTATATTTGTGTGTATTTTTGACGGGGCGCAAAGCATGCATTTGGCTATCTATACAAATCCCGGATAATCAAATCTCGAAATTTAGAGTTGTACGTCTATTACCATAATATTGATACACGAGGGGGCAAGACAAGAGAGCGGGGGTGGAAGTGTTATGCCTTTAATGAATCTTTAGCTAAAAATCTCTTCCTACACAAAGTATTGATGAAGATAGTTTCTCGATGCACCATGTTAAAAATATTTGGGACTAAAGTACGGTCGTTTGTAATTCTACACAACTAACAATAGCAAAGACAGTCAGCACTTGGTCTTTATTCACCACTTTCAAATGAAAAAAAAAACAGAAGTAACTGCCACTTCGATAACGCGTTCGAGGCTAAAAGATGGAGGTAGTTGTGTCACGTCTCAAACCTCGGGCCCTTTGCTGATAATCCCGACAGGCTAACCACAAGACCGCACCTAGACCGTTCTAGATTCCATAATATACTGCATTTTACTATTTGATGTT
>NC_134834.1:14012286-14066784 GCF_004210375.1 Tachypleus tridentatus
TCATTTATTGAAGCATGTGTTATTTTCATTTGCCACTGAAGAGTAAACCTGAGGAAGACATTTGTGGCTGTAGATCCCCTAAACAATTTTTAGTTAAAATGAAAAACAAATCCTTCCCCCTTTATTATCTAAATTTTAACTGTTTGAAGTGCTTGCCTCAAAAGTTTGACATTCTGCTGCTTTTGTTATGTTTATAAATATAATTTTATCTGTTTCTATATTGCACAGAAGAGCACCATTTTGTCTAAGGTTTAACAGTTTGATTTATTAAATATTGGATATGTATATAACTGATGGGCCCCCCAATTTCTCATGCAGAGTTATGAATTTTTACCAATGTAACTGGTATCTGTAAATGTTCATGATACCAGTTTTTGAATTTCATCTGATCATACACTTACCTTGGTTCTATCATGAACCGTATTGTAACCAGGCATTTTGTATTCTGAGAAACATTGATGTATCAAAAATTCTGTACTTGATTTGAGTTGCAATATATTTCATTGAAGAAAGGCCTTAAAGACTGTTTCATTCATTATAATAAGCCCTTACCAAAGTATGGTAGTATGGTCCTATAAGAGAAATAACAGAGGTATACCTTATATGTTGAAAACGTTTCACGTCCAAGTTATAATAGGCTTAATCTTTTGACAGTTACAATTAATTATAGCCTATTACACAAACCTATAAGAATCTGGTAACAAGCTGTATAGTAGGCTTAGTATATTTTTTAACACTGCATTCATTAGCTATTCTCTTAGGGATTTTCAGGAAGTACAAGTGTTTAATAATAGTGTTAACCACATCATGTTTGTCAAGTCCACTGCCAATAATGAGCTTTTCTCAATACAGAACTCGTGAGGCCAGCTGGAACACAGTGGTGGTTGGAACACTGTGTTGATATAGGTCATTTGTTACGACAACAGCTGCTAAGATGTTAACATCTTGTCTCTGTTAGGAGAAAATATTGTTTTGAAAAATATAATAAACCTAATACTAAAGTCTTATACCAAATATCATGAATTATACTCGCGCTTTGTCAGCTTGGAAAAGTAGTTCACGCCATAACAATGACTTCTTTCTTTATGCTGATTGGAATGTAAATTTGTTTGTATGTTTATTATGTCTTACAAGAAGTATCGTGTTATAAGGCCTGTGTAATATTTCTTTACAGGAGGTGTACACATTGTAACACATCGTTGCAGGAATTGTCACATTATACACACTGAGTAACATTTCAAATACTTGTGTTCTCACTGTTTACGTTTCAGTTTCAAGTGCATCAGAAGAGCCCTGGAACAGAGTAACAGGTGTCCCAAGTGCAACTTTGTGATCGACAAAAAAGATCAAATATTCCCCAACTTCCTATGTTAGTATTGTATCTTTTTACTTTATATGTCTACCAAGTCTATCTGTAAAACTGTCTTCATTTGACAACTGATTACTGGCATATCTTTATAAAGGGATTTTCATATTTTGTAAATTTATCTGTCTCTCTTTTTTAATAGTTGTTTTACATTCTAGTTAATTTTGTATATTTTGACCTTCAGAAACTCTGTGATAAGTCGTCTTATGTGGGATTAATTACAGTTGTAAGTTGAACACCTATTGGGTTCACTGAATAATCACAAATTGATTAAAAGAACTGACTCGGGATAGAAAGTAAAGTGATGATAAATTTGTCTAGTTAAATTACTCAAAGATATGTCTTAGGACTTTCATTATTTATTTTTATGGGTTTGTTAGAATCGTAGTCATTGGTAATTCTAACTGTATTCTAAATGGTTGGCATGATTTGGTTCTGTTGGGAATACTTCTTACCCCAAAAAACCTTTACAATCTTGAAATTTAAAACTGACCAGAAATGAAAGATAGATTTTGATAAAGTTTATAATGAATATCTGTATTGTCAGGGTGTATGACAAATTTGGTATTTGTAGTCTAACGTAGTCTTTGTTCTTTTGTAAGAAATACTTTATTTCAACAGCTGACACGCGATTTTTATTCTCATTCATAAGTTTTATGAACCACTAAAAATCTTTTTTGCATAAATATTGTTTTGAATATAATTTCAAATTTAGTGTTAAAATTTTTTATGTTTAGCATTACTTTATAATTTTTTTTAACCAAAGTACAATATATACCGTTGAAAATTTGTATCTACAACTGAACTATTTATTAAAACTTAATTGTATTCAGACTTTCATAATTTGGGTTAGTTTTGACGACATATTTTAGTTTTGGTCATTTCGATTAAGAGAGGTTATAGACTATTTTTGTTTTAACACTTAAATGTAATTTTATTTAGTGAATGAGCTTATTACGAAACATCAACAGAAGATGGCAGAAAAGAAACTCAAAGTAGACAACACTGTAAGCAGTAATACTTTGTTATTCCATACGTATTGTTTGTAGACAATATATTGCAAACCCACAATGATTTTGATGTTTTCTTTCTTTACTTACTGCTTTTCAGTTAAAATAATGAATGTGATGATTTATAAATAAAGCTTCATATTTTACATATATTAGAGAGATTGGTAAAGGTTTACACAATTTCAAAACATTTATGTTCTTTGGTATCAAGTTCTAACTTGCATATTGCAATAGATACAACCTTTTACAGGTTGAATGCTAATCAAGTTGTGAATGAACAGTCATGTAAACAAATGTTTCACTTAATCTGTCATTAATCTCAGCTACTAATGTTTTCTGCTATTAGTATCTTTATTGAATACCTTTTAACAAGTCAGTTTTATTTTTATGAAAGTGGATTTGTTGAATGATTTAGTCTGTGTGTGTGTGTGTGTGTGTGTGTGTGTGTGTGTGTGTGTGCATTGCTTTTAATAATTTACAACAGTTTCTTCCAGCACCATTAACATTGCATAAATGTCAAAAACTATCTCAGACTTCCAAAACAATCAGATTTGGAGCTAGGAAGTAGTTGTCACTTAGCACTAAAATTGTTCATTACAAACTCTCAAAGTCTGTGTTTATAGTTTTTAAATTACATTGTTAATAGAAAAAGTAAAACAAATAGCTTGACTAACAATAAGTTTGTGTTTGATTATAGAAAGCCCAAGGGGTATCAAAGCTTCAAGAATTTCTTGCTCAAGAAGGAGACAAGCTAAACCTTGCTGATGTTAACTACATGCTTGAAATGCTGTCGCAGAAAAAACAACAGTTAGAAGCCGTAAGAGAATGCCTTGTCATGTTACCGTCTTTCAACTGAAATTACCTGATGTTAAGGGCTTGAAAAATTGTTTGATAGTTTCAAGATGATAAACTTAAAGTTCTGTCTTTTTTCACTATTTATTACTCACTTTATATCATTCTATTAATATTTTGCAGTCTAAGTATCTATATCACAATGGCTAAGAGGACACGTACTGTGAGATATCTGTGGAACCTTCATGTACTTCTAATCACGAACACTTTAGTCCTAGAACTTCACTGACATGTTGACCTTTAAAATGCTTAATCTTTTGTTATCTATTTGAGTTGGCTATTGGTCAGTAATCAAATGAAATTCTGTGTTTAATAACAGAAAATTTATATAAAATAAAAGCTGTTGAATTGTACATTTCAGTGATACAAAATATAAGGTTTAATAAATATCTGATATACTTTTCAAATGCATTGCCAACCAAACATGTTTCAACATATATTTTTTCTGATATGAAATGTTTAGTTATGAAATTCTATGTCCACAGTTTATAATAATTTTAACTTTGGTGATGTAATTATTCAAGAAACAGCATAATGTCTTTATATAAGTAATTAATCTAATTCTGTTTCAGCTATATAACTTCTGACACAGAATTTTTTTTTGGGGGAGTTGAAAAGTGAATTATTCATTAGTTAAGTAGATGTTTCAACCTAATGTGTCTGATATTTCAATACTGATAACATTGAGTATACCAGCAAATATCACAATGAATTCTTAACACTGCAAAAAGTACCTTTACCAAAGAGGAGATTACTATTTTATTTATTTAGAATTTATTAAATTTTTTACATCTTAAGAAACCTCTCTTTATAGGCTTCGTTTGTTTTCATCCACAGAAACCTGGTATCAATATAAATGTGTTTCGTCATTACTGTAAAACAAGGGGTGAAAAGAAAAAACTTTCTTACTGCATTATTTACAGGAAAAAAAATTCTCCTGGTGCCAGATTTATTTTAAAAACAAAACTAGTAAATTTGAAAGGAGAATCCCAAACCATTGCTCTAGAAGGAACCATGTGTGTGCCCATAGTAGTGATATAGTAAATGCTTTTTGCAGTCTACATATGTTATAACTACAGGATGTTCTGAAAGTCACTGTGCAATTTTGTAATCATATTTTATTCAGTCTATTTCAAGCCAGCAACTGATAGCGGTGTTTAGAAACAAAATAAGAAGGATCCAGGCCTGTATTGATGCCAACAGGGGTCACTTTCAACATTGTTTATAATTGTCATTCATATTTACCTCCTGTATTCTATATTGAAACGTGTCTGTTAATAAATATATAAGTGCACAGTGACTTTCCGAACACCCTGTATTATACACAAAGACCAGAAAATATAAGTGGCACAGTTATTTTGATTTTGAAGCGTTTTTGTATATTTTCAAACTGTTGTGCTGAATTTACACATGAACCAAACACTTGTTTAATCTGTGAGTTAGTTATATTGAAATTAAACTGATTTTAATGAAGTCCTAGAATTTTTATATGGAACTATTATGTAGTTAGTGTGTTTCTCTAACATCCTGTCTGCAAAGTTTTATACATGTATTTGAAATTAGAAGGGTTATGAATATTTATTTTAAATTATTTTCTTTACTTGCTATTGATGATTATTTGTTACAAATGGAAAGTCAGTAAATATTGAGATAAGATCCCTGACTTGTTTTGTATATATTTTTTTTAATTTTTGTACAGGACTGTAAGGCAACACAGCTTCAATTACTTAAAGAATTTTGGAACAGATTAGGAAACAAAAGAAAGATGTGAGACTGATATTTTATATTATTTTGAGGAATTTCATTGATCAAAATGCCTAATATATAGTAAAAGTTAAATAAGAGCTTTTTCAGTATTTTGAATGGTAGAAATGGATCATTAATTATATAATTGTTTATACCTGAATACTTATGAAATGTTCAGTAAATAAAACAGATTCTGTTATTCTGATCAATAAAGCTGTATGCATGTTGGATGTCTTTAAGTGTTTATGGTTGAAGCTGTAGTACCCTTGTTGTTGTTATTACTTTTAACCTGTGTTTTATACCAGTACCAGTAGAAATTGTGTGTACAACCCAATGTAACTTTTAATTGTACAATTTACAGTAGCCATATTCTAAAGTTATTCTTGTGTTTCAAGCATTAAAACGGTCGTATGCCACTGAATTTTACTGTGTTAAATTTTGTCATCAGCTATAAATTAGCAGTTATTTTCTAATTTTTGTATACTTTTTGTTGTAGGTACTAGACCAGATAAACAAAGAAATAGACGTCATTGATAAAGACACCAAACATGTGGAAGTATGTTATCTATAAATCTCTCTCAACCTTTTGGCATTGCTATTGTAATGGTCATACTTGTTTTCTCTGTCCTTCTAAACTTCTTCAATTTTAGAATCAACATGCTAAACTCAAGTTTGATTCTCATTGTGTAACACTACTTGTTAATAATTTTATTGACTTTCTTTTATGTGTACAAATAAATTTTTATAAACGTGAAAGTTGCAGTGTTTTTCTGGTTATATACTCGTGTTCTGATAATGTGTGGGAACTTGAAATTCGAACATCAGTCAGATGAAACGGCTTGATATTAAAATCAAATATGTATATATTTCCGTTTGTTAAAAAAGGAAAACATTTGTTCATCTGAGATGTTCGTTCACTTCAAGTTTTTTTTTATTTTTTGGTTTATATAGGAAATGATTCAAGACCACCAACTAGTCTACCAAAGAAAAAGTGTAAGTGTATTTTCATTATTAAAACTATTGTCATGGGTATCTTTTTAATGCATGACACAAGGTTTAGTTTCTTGCATTCAAAATTTTATTAAACTATTTGTGCCATACCATTTAGTACAGCATAATTCTTAGCTAATAATCCATATTTTAATATTAAGTTTTAAGTTCTTTAATTCTTAGTCAGTATTTTACAAATCCTCAATTTTTTTTCTCCCCTGGTGTGAAACATTTTCTTTAGACAATCTTCCCTTTATCTACAACCTCTCCATTAACTATGAAATTAAATATAAATTACTCACTATAATATTGTCATTGGTCAGCCAAACCTTAATTTTTATGGCCTTCAATTTTGTGTAGTTACAGAGCTATCAAATAGAAAGTCAGACCTCTCCTGCCACACCCACTTGTCACATCCTCTCAGAATTTATTAATAGTTTTCTCTTGCATTTAATTATACACCAAAGCATTGAAATCTATAAAGACTTTGAGTACAAACAGGTCACATGGTTGGTCAAATTGACTGAGCTTGTGTTGAGAGAGTTAGACTTGTTTATACCAGAAGTGGACAAGATAAAGTTTTCAAAATCATAATTGGTGTCAAGAGAATTTTGGTTTTCTTGTACTTCTACAAATGTTATTTTACATTTCTCTTGTAAAGTAGAAAACAAATATTTAAGTTGAAACCTGTTGTTATTTTTTGTAGTGTTGTTCGATATGTTAACAAATAAATAAGTTTTTAAAATTCTGATATTATATGTAAAAGTTAACACTAAAACACAAATATGCATTTTGGCCCAATCTCTAATGATTAAGTTAACTTCTCAAGATAATTAGTGAAAGCTTTCTAGAAACAAATGTGATTCCTAAAGGACAGACGTGATGTCTAGAATGTTCTAGTACTGTTTTTGTGTGCACTTAACACACAAGTTGATTGCTCTTGGTGTTTGAAAAGTAAAAAAAAGATTGAAGAAAACATTGTGTGTTTGTTTCGTTGTTGTGAATGTGTTATCTGTGGGTTCACGTTTCGCCTGTCGTGACTCTTTTATTAGAATGGTCATTTATTTATGATGAATCATTCATAATTTTTTGGAAGCTGTTATGTAAAGCTTTTTAGCATCCCTAAATACACAGTTTAACATACATTCTGAGAAACTTTGTCTGTAAATATTGGTGAAATGCACATAATTTATAACTGGAACATAAAATGTTCATTTTTTTTTTTAGTAATATGGTTTTTAAATTTGCAGAGTATTTCATTGTTATTTCTGTAATTTCATTTCAAATTATTATTCCTTTTGCACCTGCACTTCGGTTGTGTTAAAACTTAAACTATAATTTCTCTCAAGCGACAAACAGAACTTGAAAATTGAGTTTATAGTGTACACAGTTATTTTGTCAGATGACGGAAACAGTCCCGAACTACAGATTTTAATATTTAAAATCACATGAACTATCAAAATCCTGTTGAGATATTGCCCTACTCTTTGTATTTAGTGACCATATGTAACCAGATGATCTTGTTCTCATATGTTTAAAAGTTTCACTTGTGAGTCATTAGAGACTATAATAGAACTTGTGTTACTTGTACCTTAGTAAAACCAGTAGAATTTGCAGCTTTCCAGATTTTTCACTACGAAAACTTCACCCTAGTGTATTTGAATACGCGTTTCGGATACGTGCACAGGTTTTTGTCAACTACAACTGTTGTTTTCATATTATACTTAAAGTTTTGTATAATTAATGTACAACTGGGCGATAAGTGGAATTTCTTAATTAATCATTGAGTTCATTAATCAATTACATTAACTTCATTATTTTCACATGGAACTTAAACAGTTGTAGAAGTTAGAAACAGATAAAATCACTAATTTGGATTAGTTGAATAGTTTCATGAGTTATGGCACTAATTCATTTAATTTTTTAAACCTGGGATTAGTCAATAATAATTGTTATAATTGTAATAGTAATATTTTGATTACTGGGATAAGTAAAATAATTGAAAGCAGTAGTAAACAAAAATTCATTTTGATTATTTGGTTATTATTTGGATCATTAATTGATTTAATCTTTAATTTTGAGTTGATTATATCTCTGAGCTCCAAGCTACAGAACGCACTTTCAAACCTTTTAGTCTTACCCACCACATTAAATCTTCGACTTGGTATAAAACATGATGACATTGTGACAGGCATTGCTCAAGTGATGATTGTCTCGCATTAAAACGTTTTAACTGTGACGTGTGGTGATTGTAAGGCCTAAAACAAATGTTCAAGTAGTACCGTTCAAATATACTGAAGATAAAATTGGTAACTGAAAGGATTTGGTAAACAATAATAAATTTTTATGGTATTTAAGAAACATTAGCTTGCTTGTATACATTTTAACTATAAAAGAACCACCATATTTCTTGGAAACTTCTTGGCCTGTATTTATCATGCTTTGTTTATAACAGATTTGATAGTTTGATGTAATTTGATGTAACATTGATTTTCCTTTTCTCAGCTGTCTTTGTTCAGTGGCCACTTAAATGTTGCTTGTTCAGCTAATGAAGAAACTCAGGCTATGTCTTTAGATAATACTGGTTGTACTTCTCTTAGTGGTCTTCAAGATGGCTTCAACGGAAGTCGATACGTAAGTTAATAGCTGAATGTCTCACTTTGAGGAGCATAAGTGTGCAGTTGACATCCAACTTTTGCAAGTTGATTCATTGTTATTTGTAATAGTAAATGTTTATAGATGTTAGTGTTTAGTGTTTTAGTGCTCTGAAAACATTGTTACCACTCTTAAATATTCTAGTGATTTGCATTCTTATTTGTAAGAAACAGCCCCTCAGTGGTACGTGGTTTGTAGTTTTATTTAATACTAAAAAAACAAAACAGGTTTCAGTACCTTTTGTTGGGCACAGCCCAGATAGCCCATTATATTTCAAACAACACACACTAATAAAAACTTTTAATTTATTGAAAATAAAGTATATTTATTGGTTGTACAATTTACTTCAACCAAGAATGTTACCTTTTTTGACCTGACATCATATGAAGGTCGTGGGTCGTCAGTACACACACTTCTGTCTATGCTGTGTTGTAGCTACTGCAGTCAATAAATCAGTAATTTTTATAAGAAATATGTTGATCAAAATAAGTAGAAGTTAACTGATTATAAAGGATGGAATAATCTGATGAATATTTGAAAAACGTTTAATTACAGAAAAAATAAAGTAATTTTAATGTGTATTTTTAAGACTAACAGCAAAATGCTTGACATACAAAAATGGTAGAAAAGCTAAGTTAGATGCTAGTTTTTGATTAAAAAAAAAATTAAATAATCTATCTAATATATTATCCCAAGTTTCTTGCAATTTGCTTGTTTCTGCTGTTGTAACAAAATAGTCATCATATGTTAGTGACATTCACACAACCTGATCTGCGAAGCTGTAATTTCAGTGTTTAGCTATTAAACAGATTCAAAATAGCTTTTCAATAAGGCAAAATATTGTTGTAGTTTTAACTTTTTTAAAGTTTACAAATAAGTTGTTGTATTTGTAACCACTTTTAGCTTCTGCTTTATGTTGGCTCATTATGAAATATAGTATTTTTTCCGTTAAGTGAAAACGTATATTGAAGTGTAACTTCTACACATGACTTCTGTATTGAAAATTATTTGTTATTAATTTTCTGTGTTACTTGTTTTCATATTCCCTAGTATTATGTAATATTATGTAATTAATTAAATTGTTTGTTGTTTTTCTACGCCCGTTTAGGGAAGTAAACAACATTGGTTGACAACTACGGTAGCAGCTAGAAGAAAGCGTATGAATATACATTTTGAAGACTTGCAACAGTGTTATTTCTCGTCTCGAAGTAAAGAAATTCATTTGAATTCATCTGGTTAGTGATATGCCCGTTACTGTTTAAAGATTGAGAAAACTGTTTAAAACTGCTTGTGTTTTCCTCTTGTTAGATTCCCCAGTTTTATAGTTATAAAATGACATTGAAGCAATGCTCCAAGAACATCATGTATTATTTTATTATTGAAATGTAATTATTACTACTTGTGTTATTTGAAACTGTTAACAAACACTGGCATCTGTGATGTCTTTTTCTAATTTTAAATGGTACTTTTTAGTGCATTCGTTCATTATTTGCATAATATATATATTCATTTCTCATCCTGGAATTTAATTGCATTGGAAGCTGCTCATTATGTTATTTATGTAGACTTTGCATAAGCCTAGCTTGAATGAAACCTAAATTCTCTATAATTGTTCTTGATATAATGTTGGCATGAATTAATGGTACAAAAGCCACACACTACTGTGGCTTTACTAACCTGTCTTTACAAGCTGTTAATGTATACCAACCAATTCTTGTATGAAAACAAGATATAGTTCATGTAGTGGTCATGAAGTTTTGTATGTAAATATTAACTAATAGCAATTTAAACTTGATAATAAATTATCTTGTTTCATCACGCACAAAATGTTGAAAAATTCCTTTTTAATTGTTAATAACTTGTAACATTATGTTAAGATATATTTGGAATGTTGTGTTCAGTGACTTTAAGCACAACCCTGAATGTTTGTTTATTGACACAGGTAATTCACAGTGTGATGGGTTGGAAGAATTTCAAGAGAGTCTTTCCAAGTTTACCAGATACAGTGCCATGAGACCTTTAGTAACATTAAATTATGCGAGTGATTTGTTTAACGCGTCGAGTATTGTTTCAAGGTGAGATGGTTTTTATTGATTACCTAAACCATTTAGTAAGCTACGCTCAGTGCACATGTTTGTTTTAAAAGGTAACAATAATCTTTATGTTTGCGTTACGTAACTCTTGCTCAAACGTAAGCTAAGTACGTTCAGGAGACTTGAAGGCAGTTGATAAATTAATGTGGTTAATTCCGTTGAACAAGTGAAAAAGCACATACAGTGGTCTCTCAGTACAATAGATGTGAAAAACTAGTCTGGGATTGGAATGCTTTGAGAGAGGTTCTTATATAAGTTGGGAAGATAGTTGTAATCTGGGTGTTTAGATCTCTTCTCATATGTTTCACCAAAACTGGCTACAGTGAGTCAGTACAATGGTAGGACAACCGGTAATGATAAGATAGACAGAAATATAACTGTGTGGAACTCGATGTTGGTATGGAAAGAACACGAAGCGTTGAAACTGGTATATGTGACTTTGATATTTTACTGTTACTGTGGGCTTAAACCTTAATGCAAATTATTGTACATTGTATTGTGTATTTACTTGTTATCATATGATGTTGTACCAGTGATTTAATATTTACAAAGTTACTTTATTTTTTGTACAGATGTAACTTCAAATAACATGAGCAACACAATCTTCATTTGTAGTAGTGATTAGTTATGATAGTAATAGATAGTTGGAATCACTAATATTTACCTGAAGTGTCTTCGTCAGCTTTCATGCTGATTATTTTGTGGATCTGTGCTGTAAAAGGTTTTACGGCAGGTTGAACAACCATGTAGTTACGATAGAAATGTGTCAAATTTATTTGGTACATTTTAGCAGATTCTGTAAAATGTCCGTAGTCACTGTGATGGGGTCTGAGTGGACCGTATAATGAAGAAATTAATTTTAAAATATTTACACAATAATAAACTATCATTTTGCAAGCAAAAAAAAACATTGACACTCAACCCTCTGCAGACTCAGCAAATAGTTCGATGTGGCTTTGCTATAACAAAACAAACTGTTAAAATCTTTTCCTTTATTGGTCAATAAATTAACACTGAATATTACAACTAGTTTCTTACCTTCTAAGCTAAGTATAACAACTTAACACAAACTGAATTGATATGGAAGCTACTGAGAACAACAAACGTATGTGCTTCCATCTGTCTGTGCCAATGTTTACAAAATATTTGTAGTCCGTGAAGACCTCGGCAGACCAGCATAGGGTTAAAACATTTATCAGAAAAACAGATCCAATTTTGTTGTGGCAGTTATGAAGTTTAGATTAAAATAAAACCATGTCTTAATTTTAAGATGGTTAATAATTTGCAGCCTATGATTGTCTCGGACTAGTGGTGGCAAGGCTTGCAGAAAACATTTAGACAACTTTGTGCAGTAGGATAAGCTAATGCCATTTTTACAACTTTGTGCAGTAGGATAAGCTAATGCCATTTTTACAACTTTGTGCAGTAGGATAAGCTAATGCCATTTTTACAACTTTGTGCAGTAGGATAAGCTAATGCCATTTTTACAACTTTGTGCAGTAGGATAAGCTAATGCCATTTTACAACTTTGTGCAGTGGGATAAGCTAATGCCATTTAGACAACTTTGTGCAGTGGGATAAGCTAATGCCATTTATACAACTTTGTGCAGTAGGATAAGCTAATGCCATTTTTACAACTTTGTGCAGTAGGATAAGCTAATGCCATTTAGACAACTTTGTGCAGTAGGATAAGCTAATGCCATTTAGACAACTTTGTGCAGTAGGATAAGCTAATGCCATTTAGACAACTTTGTGCAGTGGGATAAGCTAATGCCATTTAGACAACTTTGTGCAGTGGGATAAGCTAATGCCATTTAGACAACTTTGTGCAGTGGGATAAGCTAATGCCATTTTACAACTTTGTGCAGTGGGATAAGCTAATGCCATTTTACAACTTTGTGCAGTGGGATAAGCTAATGCCATTTTACAACTTTGTGCAGTGGGATAAGCTAATGCCATTTAGACAACTTTGTGCAGTGGGATAAGCTAATGCCATTTTACAACTTTGTGCAGTGGGATAAGCTAATGCCATTTAGACAACTTTGTGCAGTGGGATAAGCTAATGCCATTTAGACAACTTTGTGCAGTGGGATAAGATAATGCCATTTAGACAACTTTGTGCAGTAGGATAAGCTAATGCCATTTAGACAACTTTGTGCAGTGGGATAAGCTAATGCCATTTAGACAACTTTGTGCAGTGGGATAAGCTAATGCCATTTAGACAACTTTGTGCAGTGGGATAAGCTAATGCCATTTTACAACTTTGTGCAGTGGGATAAGCTAATGCCATTTTACAACTTTGTGCAGTGGGATAAGCTAATGCCATTTTACAACTTTGTGCAGTGGGATAAGCTAATGCCATTTTACAACTTTGTGCAGTGGGATAAGCTAATGCCATTTTACAACTTTGTGCAGTGGGATAAGCTAATGCCATTTTACAACTTTGTGCAGTGGGATAAGCTAATGCCATTTTACAACTTTGTGCAGTGGGATAAGCTAATGCCATTTTACAACTTTGTGCAGTGGGATAAGCTAATGCCATTTTACAACTTTGTGCAGTGGGATAAGCTAATGCCATTTTACAACTTTGTGCAGTGGGATAAGCTAATGCCATTTTACAACTTTGTGCAGTGGGATAAGCTAATGCCATTTTACAACTTTGTGCAGTGGGATAAGCTAATGCCATTTTACAACTTTGTGCAGTGGGATAAGCTAATGCCATTTTACAACTTTGTGCAGTGGGATAAGCTAATGCCATTTTACAACTTTGTGCAGTGGGATAAGCTAATGCCATTTTACAACTTTGTGCAGTGGGATAAGCTAATGCCATTTTACAACTTTGTGCAGTGGGATAAGCTAATGCCATTTTACAACTTTGTGCAGTGGGATAAGCTAATGCCATTTTACAAGTGGGATAAGCTAATGCCATTTTACAACTTTGTGCAGTGGGATAAGCTAATGCCATTTTACAACTTTGTGCAGTGGGATAAGCTAATGCCATTTTACAACTTTGTGCAGTAGGATAAGCTAATGCCATTTTACAACTTTGTGCAGTGGGATAAGCTAATGCCATTTTACAACTTTGTGCAGTGGGATAAGCTAATGCCATTTTACAACTTTGTGCAGTGGGATAAGCTAATGCCATTTTACAACTTTGTGCAGTGGGATAAGCTAATGCCATTTTACAACTTTGTGCAGTGGGATAAGCTAATGCCATTTTACAACTTTGTGCAGTGGGATAAGCTAATGCCATTTTACAACTTTGTGCAGTGGGATAAGCTAATGCCATTTTACAACTTTGTGCAGTGGGATAAGCTAATGCCATTTTACAACTTTGTGCAGTAGGATAAGCTAATGCCATTTTTACAACTTTGTGCAGTAGGATAAGCTAATGCCATTTAGACAACTTTGTGCAGTAGGATAAGCTAATGCCATTTAGACAACTTTGTGCAGTGGGATAAGCTAATGCCATTTAGACAACTTTGTGCAGTGGGATAAGCTAATGCCATTTTACAACTTTGTGCAGTGGGATAAGCTAATGCCATTTTACAACTTTGTGCAGTAGGATAAGCTAATGCCATTTTACAACTTTGTGCAGTGGGATAAGCTAATGCCATTTTACAACTTTGTGCAGTGGGATAAGCTAATGCCATTTTACAACTTTGTGCAGTAGGATAAGCTAATGCCATTTTACAACTTTGTGCAGTGGGATAAGCTAATGCCATTTTACAACTTTGTGCAGTGGGATAAGCTAATGCCATTTTACAACTTTGTGCAGTGGGATAAGCTAATGCCATTTTACAACTTTGTGCAGTGGGATAAGCTAATGCCATTTTACAACTTTGTGCAGTGGGATAAGCTAATGCCATTTTACAACTTTGTGCAGTGGGATAAGCTAATGCCATTTTACAACTTTGTGCAGTAGGATAAGCTAATGCCATTTTACAACTTTGTGCAGTGGGATAAGCTAATGCCATTTTACAACTTTGTGCAGTGGGATAAGCTAATGCCATTTTACAACTTTGTGCAGTGGGATAAGCTAATGCCATTTTACAACTTTGTGCAGTAGGATAAGCTAATGCCATTTTACAACTTTGTGCAGTGGGATAAGCTAATGCCATTTTACAACTTTGTGCAGTGGGATAAGCTAATGCCATTTTACAACTTTGTGCAGTAGGATAAGCTAATGCCATTTTACAACTTTGTGCAGTAGGATAAGCTAATGCCATTTTACAACTTTGTGCAGTGGGATAAGCTAATGCCATTTTACAACTTTGTGCAGTGGGATAAGCTAATGCCATTTTACAACTTTGTGCAGTGGGATAAGCTAATGCCATTTTACAACTTTGTGCAGTGGGATAAGCTAATGCCATTTTACAACTTTGTGCAGTGGGATAAGCTAATGCCATTTTTACAACTTTGTGCAGTAGGATAAGCTAATGCCATTTTTACAACTTTGTGCAGTAGGATAAGCTAATGCCATTTTTACAACTTTGTGCAGTAGGATAAGCTAATGCCATTTTTACAACTTTGTGCAGTGGGATAAGCTAATGCCATTTTACAACTTTGTGCAGTGGGATAAGCTAATGCCATTTTACAACTTTGTGCAGTGGGATAAGCTAATGCCATTTTACAACTTTGTGCAGTGGGATAAGCTAATGCCATTTTACAACTTTGTGCAGTGGGATAAGCTAATGCCATTTTACAACTTTGTGCAGTAGGATAAGCTAATGCCATTTAGACAACTTTGTGCAGTAGGATAAGCTAATGCCATTTAGACAACTTTGTGCAGTAGGATAAGCTAATGCCATTTAGACAACTTTGTGCAGTAGGATAAGCTAATGCCATTTAGACAACTTTGTGCAGTAGGATAAGCTAATGCCATTTTTACAACTTTGTGCAGTAGGATAAGCTAATGCCATTTAGACAACTTTGTGCAGTAGGATAAGCTAATGCCATTTTTACAACTTTGTGCAGTAGGATAAGCTAATGCCATTTTTAAGTTGCTGTACTTATCCTCACTTCACTTGTTGTATAAATTTAAAAATTGTCAAAACCTTACATCTGCATCTTTTCCAAAATTGTTGTACTATCCCATATGGCCTGATGGCTAAGATTCTCAACTTGTAACATTAGGTCAAGGAACAAAACACAACACACATTTGTAGTCTTTCAGCCATGTGATGGTCAATCTCCCTATTCTCCAGTGAAAGGTATCCCAAAAGGTGACAGTGGATGCTGTCAGACAGTTGCCCTCCATAGTAAGCAGTGACTCCATTTAATGAAAACTTGTTTTCTGGAATTTTTTTTCCAGTTTTCTACTGTGTATATTCTCAAGGTTGAAAGTGCATCGTGCTGAAAGTAATACTTGAACCTGTTTGTTGTTGGTAGATACTTGAAGTACATAGATGAATTTATTTTTGCACAAAAGTATGATGAACATTTTGTAATGAAATCAGTTGAAGACTCCAGTATTTTAAAATGCATAATAATTTATTGCATAAAATTTAAAAGTAATAATTTATTATGCATTTTAAAACGTTGGAATTTTCAGCCAAACATATGTAATATTTCTCACATCCCAAACTGTTATTTCTATGTAGAAAAATTGTTTTTTTTTTGTTATTTATTTGTTTACTAATTTTACTTTTTTCTCTCCACCCACAGTATTGAATTTGATAAAGATAATGAATTTTTTGCAATTGCTGGAGTCACTAAAAAAATTAAGGTAAGTTTTTATATTGATACAACATGTTAAGTTTCAAGTTTTTCTTGCTCATGACTGTTAGTCAGATATCTCCAAGTAATTTTATCCTTCATGTCATATTGAAATAATGTAAGTTTCTGAGACCTCCTGTTGGAGTGTGTTTATGGCATCTGTGACAAACAGTCCAGTACGTGGTATTTTTTAAGTTTGTTTTAGTGGTTGATATGTTACTGTACTCTACATTAACCTGTTCAGTGCTGTAGACGAGATAACTCGACCAAACGGATCGGTAACACAGTGCCACGGATGAGTTAATTCCTTCTCAATAATACCTAACTTCAACGCCAGATGTCAGCACCATACATGCATTTGACCTACTTGCAAATTGTTTCACTTTTGATTCAGTGTTTTAAAAATTACTCAATTTTGCTGGAAAAAAAACTGGCATAGGAGCTGTCGTAGCAACTGAATTACTTGTCAGTCAAGAGGTTAAAGAAGTTGCGAGCAAGAAATAATGTTAACTGTTTAAGTATCACCTGGTGGAGAGTTTAGGTATGATACATTTTTAATTAAACTAATTTCCAGAACAGCATCTTTCTAAAGTTACCATTTTCTTTAAATCGGTTACAGTCGAGGAGGATGTTTACTTTTTCATAGAAAAAAATTTTTTAATGTCTAAAATCCTTGTTACACCTTCTCCTAAGACTAACAATCTACAGTTTAGAACAGATGTGAAAACCTGATTCATATAGCTGTGCTTTGATACAGACAAGTGTTTTGCTGTTCTTTGTCTAGCAGTATTTATGGCCAGCTCTAATGCTACATTCCTAAGGAAACCTATTCCCAAAGGATCTTTCCACAAGCCATTATTATATGTAAATTAATGTAATTATATTGCAAAACCTGACTGTTCTGACTCAAAGTTAATTTTTGTTTCTTTTGTTAATTCAAAGAAATTGTTTTCTTTCCCATTCAGTTAAAATACGGCATCATTTTTGCAAATGTAAAAATCTCTGAAGATTTAATAATCCATTAAATTTCATTAATTTATAGTAAATTTATTGATTTTTATCTCCCTTATCCTGTAACTTTTCACTTATTTAAACACAGTTTAAAATATTTGATTCTGTTTGAAGTTTAAATAAAATATTGAAAAAAGAACAAATACAGGAAGCAAGATCATTTTGAGTTCTATAATAAGGGTCGTACTGATGAATTGATTGTTGGCAAACATGGAGTTATGAACTGAGAGCTGTGGTTGTTCATGTACAAGTTGGTTACAAACTGAGGGCTGTGGTTAAATTGAGTGCTAAACCTGACAGTGAATAATTATACTCACTTAACATATTTTCCTTCAGTTCTCCAATGTTAACAAATTATAAGCCCAAACTACATTCTATAGTTCCAATACCCAGTTCAGTTTTAATGTTTACTTACAGTAATGTTAATTTTATACTATTTACAATTAATATGTTCTTTTAAAACATTGTTTGGATTATGTACTAGAAATACAGTTGAAACTGAATCTGATAAACACATTAATTACTTTTGTCTTTTTTTGTTTGATTTTTATAATTTTTATTGCTCAGCTGTTCTTTTAACATGTTAATTATGATGCAGGTCTTTGATTATGGCACTGCGATAATGGATACCATAGACATGCACTATCCAGTGAACGAGATGGTGTGTAATTCAAAAATCAGGTTAGTTCAGTTGTGGATATGTAATTTAAAAATCGGACCAGTTCCGTTATGGATGTGTAATTTAAAAATCGGGTCAGTTCCGTTGTGGATGTGTAATTTAAAAACCGGGTCAGTTCCGTTGTGGATGTGTAATTAAAAAATCGGGTCAGTTCCGTTGTGGATGTGTAATTTAAAAATTGGGCCAGTTCCGTTGTGGATGTGTAATTTAAAAATCGGGCCAGTTCCGTTGTGGATGTGTAATTTAAAAATCGGGCCAGTTCCGTTGTGGATGTGTAATTTAAAAATCGGGCCAGTTCCGTTGTGGATGTGCAATTCAAAAATCGGGCCAGTTCCGTTGTGGATGTGTAATTTAAAAATCGGGCCAGTTCCGTTGTGGATGTGTAATTTAAAAATCGGGCCAGTTCCGTTGTGGATGTGTAATTTAAAAATCGGGCCAGTTCCGTTGTGGATGTGTAATTTAAAAATCGGGCCAGTTCCGTTGTGGATGTGTAATTTAAAAATTGGGCCAGTTCCGTTGTGGATGTGTAATTTAAAAATTGGGCCAGTTCCGTTGTGGATGTGTAATTTAAAAATCGGGTCAGTTCCGTTGTGGATGTGCAATTCAAAAATCGGGCCAGTTCCGCTGTGGATTGAATGTAGATGATTTTATGATTCTTAAATTGTTCGTTTCTTCCTGTACACAAACATGATTTAAAAACATGTATGAGCTTTAAACAGTCAATTTAAAATTTTGGTAATAAATATAACCTTTTGAACAAAAAATTAAAAACAGGCTTAATATGAAAGAAATGTTTAGGATTTATATCATTTGTTTCATTGGTTTACATAATTTTTACTACAATACAGAAAGATACTACAGAGATCCCTGCATATAGTAATTACAAAGTATTATACTTTTCTGTGTAATTTTAATGATTTTATGATTAATTCATTTTTAACCACATGTATTTAAACCATTCTTTTTAGTGGTATTCCAATTTGATCCGAGTTTTTTTTTTGTCAGATAGTTAGCACTAGATCAAACAATATATTTGATTGTTATTTTGCACAAAATAGATGTCACGGTAAAAATTAACATCACAAGTGACATGATATTCAGTAATGACTCACGGCAGTCTCGAAGTTTAAGATGTTAATAGTTTATATGTTAAAATATATAAAGTTTGTTTTCCTAAACTGGTCACTTTATTTATTAACTAGAATAATTTATTGAGTGAAATATTTTTACTTGTGTGCTTTAACAATTTGGGTAGAGAAACGTACACTATCTCGCATGTGCACTAACAAACATGCTTTAACTGAACTATATAACAAGGACTAGATCCATGCTTTGGCAAATACTAAACTTCTCTAGTGGGTAAATAATCCAGAAAAAAGTGATGTTTTTATCAAACTGATAGAAAACTTATGTTGGGGTTTACGTGTAGAAGCTATTATGTAGTGTGTATACAGAAATAGACCTGTTTCTTTGAGTACTGAGTGCAGTGTTTTCAGTGAGTAATAAGAAAACTTGTATGTTCAAGCTGTATCAGCTGGAGTTCGTATCACAAAGGGATGTTAGCAAGCAGTGATTATGAGGGAACTGTCACCATCTGGGACGCTTTCACCGGTCAGAAGATACGAAACTTTCAGGTATGGTCACATCGTGAAATGTTGATATAGAATCTAACATCAAGGTTTGTAGGCCTGATTTACACTTTATATTTTGGTACCATTATCTTCATAGAGCTTTCTACATTTACCATTAAAAGCAATGTTTTATTGTCTGATTCACCTTTTAGTGAAGGACACATCTTAATAATATTATTCAAGTGTTAAAGTTTGTATTTTTCTGACAATAATTGTAATAAACAGTTGCACTGATAGGTAGTTAAATTATTATTATAAAAAAAAATTTGTTTTAATTGGGTTTAAAGATAAATTAACCATGATGATAGAGTAGTAGGATGTGACTTAGTTAATTAAACAAATAAATATACAATCATAACTCTTAACTATTGGGTTATAATGGACTGTGTATTAGTGTGGTGAATTGGTTTTTATGTGGGTATAATCCAAAACAAGTCTTGAAATTAGTTTCCACGACTGAGAAACAAATAATGCCAGTATTTATTAATTTCTATTTTTAAGCACACTTCTTTAAAACATTATTGTAATTAATTCATAGTGTTGTTTTAAGGCATGGGTTAGCCCTGTAATAGAACTCTGGATTTTAGGGCTGTTAAACTGGATTTAAAACCTGTGTATCTCAAAATCTTCCCTGCACTTTAAGTGTTGGTGCATTATAAGGGTGACAGTCAATCTTTTAAAGTAATTAATGGGGTGTTACTGACTAGCTGCCTTCCCTCTGTTCAGTAGCTCAAAAACAGAGATAGCTTTACTACACAAAACACAGTATTTTGTTCAAGTGCTTGTGTATATAGTAAAATATGAAGAACACAGTGTGTGTACGTTTGTCAGAAAAATTATCCAAAGACCTGGGGAAGTCATTTTGGTGTTTGTGTCACATAGTGGTATAGTTTTATATTAGTCAGTCAATTTTTTTTGCTATTTTGTGATAGTTTTTTAATTCATTGTTTTAATAACCAGTTCAGTCCCAGTTGTGTTATAAACAAAAATGCAACAACAACTCGTTGTCTTACACGTTGTTTTTCCTCCTTACTTGGACAGTTGTCTGAAATATATTTTAAGAGAAATATGGTCACTTTGTTGTATACATAAACATGCATATCTTAACATGACATGTAAAGAAACTTTGTATCAACTGATCTCAAACTTTTGTCATTTTACATGTGCATCTAGGAACACGAGAAACGTTGCTGGAGTGTTGATTTCAACCGTGTTGACACCAAACTAGTTGCATCGGGATCTGATGATTCTAAAGGTATGTACTACATCCTGTGTTTATAAGTGTTGATATAATGTTACAACATGGTGGTTATTCAGGTCATCTTTATAACTTTTTAGAAGCTGAAATCTGACAGCATAGTTTGCCATATTTTTGAAAGGCTCGCTATCTTTACTTTGATTTATTATATGAAGGAAAACTAACTTGGAGCTGATAGACTGGTATTACTGTATTCAAAAGTTTGGTTATTACAGTGTGAAACACAGTTACTCCCTTCTTGACATTTTTAGATGTCCACCTGTACCTCTTGAACTTTTTATATTCAGTTTATTTTGTTGTGTTCTTTTGAATAAAAATCAGATATGATGTTTTAATGTTACTGCATGTGTTACTGAACTTTTACAACAATTAAATGATGTTATGTTCTTGGACCTTATTGGCTTTTCTATTCCATTAAAATGATATGTCAACTAGTGTTATAGAACTGCCTTTTATCCATTATAAGAGTGCTTTTGGAAATCAATTTTTTAATGACCAGTATAAGTTGGTTATGACCGGTGTCTCAAGTACGTGTAACTGTTAAGTTTTTTTGTTTTGATTTTTTAAAAGAAGACAAGTGTGCCATACTGTGACAGTGCAGTTTGCACCAATAATGTTGCAAAGAAAACAACATGCATTCCATTTTGAGGCCGTGTATGCATTATACAAGTAGCAATTGAATCCCACTTTTTGAACAGAGCACCCAAAAGTTGGTGGTGTTGATTGGTTATCTTTAATTTATAACAAGAGTTGGTGGTGTTGATTTGTTATCTTTTAATTTATAACAGGAGTTGGTGGTGTTGATTTGTTATCTTTTAATTTATAACAGGAGTTGGTGGTGTTGATTTGTTATCTTTTGATTTATAAAATTAGGGACAGTTGATGCTATTAACCTTTGAGAAGTTTTGCACAAAATTCATCATGTACCAACGACTTTTTTTTTTTTTTTTTTTGAAAGAGAAAATTCTTTGATTAAAAAACGTTTTAAATGCAAAAGAAATGCCAAGTACTTTTGTTGTGCAAACGTTTCTGTGAAGACTTGTACTGGAAAAGATCCAATCTCTAAAAAAAAAACGTGTTTATCGTTCCGTAGTTAAGCTTTGGTCAACTGGAATGGATCATTCTGTAACATCACTGGAGACAAAGGCCAACGTGTGTTGTGTCAAGTTTAACCCTGAAAGCAGATACCATCTGGCATTTGGCTCGGCTGGTTAGTAAGAATTACACTGGCTAACATTTCTTATCTATATTTTATACAATGGAAGCTCTTCAATGAGACCAATCACAACATATTAAAACAGATTTTTGACCAATCACAACATATTCACATAATTTTTGACCAGTCATAAGTTTCAGTAATGTAGTATATTCATAATTGTTTTATAAGCAGTGCAAGTTAGGTGTTTACAATAGAATAATAATAAAACTTCACTATTTTAGAGAAACAACCAGCGATTGAAAAAATATATGTAAATGATATAAAATGTGTGATTTTTGTATAGAGATGTCAACTTATTTTATTCTAATTAATTTCAAAATATTTGGTCTTATTAAAGATTTTCCACTGCATTTCGAGTTATAGAAGTTTTATTTTCTTTAATGATTACAGTATGGACATTTTATTTTATTTATTTATATCTTTAAAATGATATGCAGTCCAAAAATCAAATGTAGTAATTCATGTCTTCACTCTTTGTTCAGTGCTTGCATGTTTGTGTCATGTGACATGTTTTTAGCCAATCATAATTCCCAGTTTGTTTTTATTCTCTCTGTTCTGCTTGCTTATGGGTAATAGAAGAGGACATTGACAGCTCCAGACTTGGTACTTGTCTATTACTGTCACCTTAATTTTATCTCTACTAAAGTGTTAACAATCAGAATTTATCCGTAAACCTCCTTCGTAGACTTTAAAAACTTTTCGTAATCTTAGCCCGTTGTTCGTTAAATTTCTTTACGTTCAAACTGGAAACTCGCAAAATTATTTTTCTCCTGATCTCCGAAAAACTAAAATTTTAAATGTTTTTCTTTTCATTATGATTTAGATCTTTAATTACTTGTGTTGGTTACATAAAATATTTTGATAAATCTGATGCAGTATTCTTTCCCAGTCTTTCTATTATCAATACCATAAACATGTTTTCTAGGTTAATCTATCCCAAACTGTTTAAAAAAAAAAAAAAGTGAACACTTATTTTTATCAATAAATGGTTTTGAAATATATGTTAAAAGTAATGAAATCAAATCTAAGAGAATTTCGTTTGTGTTTGATTTTGTAGAACATAAAATGTGGTTTTTACACTTGTCAGAAATCTTTCAAGTCATTAAAAATATATTTTTGTCACAGTGAATGATTTTATAAGTCAGATATTTAATTAATGTACCAGTTTTAGTGTATGTAGAAATAATTTTGGAGGGGAGGGAGAAGGGGCTCACCCCCTTTATATTTTATATCTGGACTTGGTTGAAAGATTTGGAAATGTGACTTTAAATCTGTGATGGTGAAAGTGTTGACAAAAGAAATCTCGCATAATTTGATATTTTGTATTTCATTTAAAGTATGTATAATGAATTACAAAATATCAAATTATGTGAGAGTTCTTTTGTCAACATTTAAAGTATGTATAACAATAATAACTTCTATTATTATATATATAAAAACGGCTCGTTTGGGTTGAGAAAATATTTTACGTAGAGGAGCGAACAACGTTTCGAACTTCTTCGGTCATTGTCAGGTTAATGAAGGTCAAAACGTTGTTCGCTCCTCTACGTAAAATATTTTCTCGACCCAAACGAGCCGTTTTTACATATATATTTCTCTACAAGTGGGTTTTCTCGACATCACTGATTATTGATTCACTATTATTAATTGTTAATAGGAAATTAACTTCATTATAAAAGAATGAGTGTAGTATGAAATAAGGATTAAAACACTTTAGATTCCTTTGTTAGTCCTAGTTTGGATGTTTATTTTATATGTATATAACATTATTCATATACATGTTATATTTGTATCATTTTCTCACAACAAAAGTTAGATTCTTCTATTATGTAACTTTCTATACTAATCAAAGTAAAGAGAAAATGTTAGTCATATTAAATCTAGGTACTTTGTCGCGTATTTAAGACATGTTTCGTTTCAGATCACAGCGTGCATTATTACGACCTTAGAAACATTAAACAGCCCTTGGGAACGTTCCGTGGACATAAAAAAGCTGTTTCGTACGTGAAGTTTTTGAATACCGAAGAAATTGTATCGGCGTAAGTGGTTTAGATTTTTGGAAGTGTCGTTTAAATTGTAATATTACATCCCCACAGTGCTGTGTTATTAATGAGGGCCAACAATTTTAAAGTTAATTACTTTAGATAAAGCTGTGGTGATTGGATGTTGGTCTTTGTCATGGTTATCAACCTTTACACCCAAGTCTGATTACTAATTTTGATCCTATTTTTTTTCAGCTGTTAATCAATCAGCTGCCATGTTTAGATACGTCATACGAACTATTTTCATAGTGGCAGAGGCCGAGATATAATATCCTACATCTTCACAGAAAGGCTGCTATGGGTTGCTTGCAGTTAAGCACAAAGTTACACAATGGGCTATCTGTTGTCTGCCCATCACAGGTATTGAAACCAGGTTTTTAGTGGTTTGTGTCTGTAGACGTACTGCTGTGCCACAGGCTGCTATGGTATCCACTTGTTTAGGATCTTGCACCTTTTAGGGGGTGTATCTAATGTTGTTTACTTCTATACTAGGTTGGCTGCTTTATGTTATCAGTTAGGTGAATGCAAGAAGTGTCTTTCTATCTTTTTCTCGTGTGCGGTTCTGAACCCATTATTCTAGCATTATTCATGTTGTAAGGTGGTTGTCTTCTCTGTCATAAATGTTATAAAAAGTGTTGTGTTTCATAATTCTAACTTTAGTTTTTCTGTTCCTGGTTAAGTGTCCACTTGTTGTTGGTATTCATGTTAGAAGTGGTTTGTGTTAAAATACAAGGTTTTGAGTTATACGCTGGTCTGGTGTAGTCATTAACTCTTTCACTACAAGCTTGGTCAAATCAGATGACTTCATAACCCCAGGTTGACCTCCGTAGTTTCCATACTATTACTTGTATGTTTTGTGTATCTTTGACACATGTTGCAAGCTTCGAGCAGTCATTGAGAGTGATATTTAGAGGTAACAATCACAATTTTTAATGTGGTATTCTCACCAAAGATTTCTCCACTAATACATGGATTCAAAGTGTTGCCTGCTCCAACTGCAAAGTGAGTTTCATGTTAAGATTAAAAATACTTTTCTTTGTTTGAAAAATATCCTAAAATTAAATTTTAGCATAGAATGTCGTTTAATCTATCCTATAGTTCTACAGATAGCCAGTTGAAATTTGAACCTGAATGTTGTTTGATCTATCCTATAGTTCTACAGACAGCCAGTTGAAATTTGAACCTGAATGTTGTTTGATCTATCCTATAGTTCTACAGACAGCCAGTTTAAATTTGAACCTGAATGTTGTTTGCTTCCATCCTATAGTTCTACAGATAGCCAGTTTAAATTTGAACCTGAATGTTGTTTGCTTCTATCCTATAGTTCTACAGACAGCCAGTTTAAATTTGAACCTGAATGTTGTTTGCTTCTATCCTATAGTTCTACAGATAGCCAGTTTAAATTTGAACCTGAATGTTGTTTGCTTCTCTCCTATAGTTCTACAGACAGCCAGTTTAAATTTGAACCTGAATGTTGTTTGATCTATCCTATAGTTCTACAGACAGCCAGTTTAAATTTGAACCTGAATGTTGTTTGATCTATCCTATAGTTCTACAGATAGCCAGTTGAAATGTGAACTTGAATGTTGTTTATTCTATAGTTCTACAGATAGCCAGTTGAAATTATGGAACATCAACAAACCCCACTGTTTGCGTTCTTTCAAGGGTCACATAAACGAGAAGAATTTTGTTGGTTTAGCCACTGACGGTGACTATGTTGCTTGTGGTGAGTTCTAGATCTGTTTAACACACCACATCCCTACATTTCTAGGATGTGACGTAACTCTTGTCGAATTTCATTTCAAAAATACAACTAGTTGACGAAATTATTTAACTTCACAGGAAGTTTCCTAAATGCATGTAATTCCAGGAAAATAAACTTTGTAATATCGTTTCTTTCTTTTTACTAAAAAATTATTATTTATTCTAATTATTTCATTGAGACTGAATAATTCACATGCAAGGTGATATTCATTTTAAGGATAAAATTGTTTTATCACATTACAGTTCATGAATTTCATTTGTATAAACCTCTAAGACCTTCTGAATTACTATCATGTTATTTTCTCTACCACATTATTAACTGTAGGCTATTATCATTAATGTACAGTTTATACAAGGAATAGAAATATGTACATTTTAAACTATCCATCAAAGAATCGTAAAATTTCTGCTATGGGTAATATTTCTAATGTGTTGTCGTTTTTAATATTTTATATTCATTTATTATTCATCTTAACACGCATCAATGAGTATTTTAGAGTTGAATTTTAAGTTATATTAAAAGTTTATTAAATCTTTCAAATATGCACCTTAAAACCTAAATACAACGTAACAGTATCTAACTAGCAATAAAACCGTAATGTGTACAGTGTGTTAGTTGAAAATTTGAAATTTGGTCCATTTTATGGTTTTACTTTCCAGGTATATTCCACAACAGAAACTTGCATTGTAATTTATTAATGATATGATACTTCACCCTGACATGTTTTTTTGTATGTGATTGGTTTATTTCAGTGTTATTACACCCCCTTTTTCGTTTTTTGTCAGAGGGGGGGGGGCTGTATAATTGTATCAAATGGGAAAAATTATATAACTTTACATACTTAAAAATGGCTGGTATGGGTAGAGAAAGCTCTTTGTAGAGGAGCGAACAACATTTCGACCTTTTTTGGTCATAGTGAACCTGGTGATAACCGAAGAACGTTGAAACATTGTTCGCTCCTCTACTAGTCTTTCCTCTACCCGTACCAGCCATTTTTATATAATTTTCTCTGCAAGTGGGTTTTCTTGTCATCACAGATACTTATAGAACTTTCTTTTAAGACATTTTGTTATTTTGAGATAAAATGTCAAACCAAGTTCTCTAAAATATGCAGTACAAACTGGAGGAATTATAATTGTTATGTCAGATAGATAACTTTATTTTCAATTATAGGATTCACTAAAGAGGTAAAGATTATTACAGAAAGTCTTTTTAACAGGAAGTGAAAACAATTCCTTGTACATATACTACAAAGGCATGTCCAAGCAAGTGTTAACTTTCAAGTTTGACACCGTGCGAAATGTGCTGGTAAGTTTGGATTTATTCATCATGGTGTGTTTTACACCCTATCACACCCTATATGTAGTTGAATGGGATGGTCGTGGACCTGGGAAAGGTTGGGAACTTAAGGGGTTGTAAAAAAAAAAGGAACGTTTTGTGATTACCCCAAAGCTACTCCCCTCCATTTTTATCATAACATGCACGTGTGAACGTAGACACTGTTGTTTAACTGTCAGTTATTTGTGTATTATAACTTAACCATGACTAGTAACTCTCTAATTCATTACATTTTGATGTCTATTAACTTTTATGTAATAAAAAAAAAATTCAATGTCTTAATATCTCCCATCATTGCTAAGTCTCTGTTTTGAAGGTGTATTTCTGTAGCGTCATAATCTGAAGCTTTTGTTTTACCCTTTGCAACCAGATTAAATAATGATTAGGATACTGAGCAAACTTCCACATTTATGTGTATTGAATGATCAAGTGTGTAAGTCTGGAAAAACTTTTTATTTTGAAAATTGGGGGTGTGTGAAAAGAATTAAACCATCTGATTGCTACTTTACATTGTTTGTTATTTTATTTAATTTCACATAAAGCTACACGAGGGCTATCTGCACTAGCAGTCCCTAATTTAGCAGTATAAGACTAGAGGGATACTCTTGGGCTACTTTTTTATCAACTAATAGTGGAATTGACTGTCACATTATAATGCCTTCACAGCTGAAAGGGCGAGCATGTTTGATGCGACAGGGATTCAAACCCTGGACTCTCAGATTACGAGTCGAACTCTTTAACCCACCTGGCCATGCCAGGTCTATGCTATGTTGTATAACAATATTTTGAAATAAGTTTTAAGACTCAGCTTTTAAATACAGAATGAATCCCATTAATTTCTGCACAAGCAAGATAAACACCTTTCCTGTGTCTAGCATAGTTCAACATTGGTAGTTTCATAGAGAACCAAAGTACAATTTATTCCTAAACATACAAGTATTGCATTATCTTTTGAATAATGTAATGAATTAGCACATCAGTCATGAAACAAAGGGACTTTCTAAGTTGTATGATTTTGTCAAAACCAGCTGAACCTTTCTGTTCTACTCCTCTGTTTGTTTGAAGGCTGGCACGGCCTGGAGGTCAAGGCACTTGACCTCTCGATTTTCAGTTCAAATACCACCACCAAACATGCTCACTCTATCAGCTGTTATAAATGTATGGTCAATCCTATATTTAATTAGAATAACTTGAGTTTGCAGTAGGTATTATTCATGAAATCCTTCCAAGCAGTCGGTCACTTCGACATTAGAAACAGCTAGTGCAAATAACTCGTGTAAAATTCCATAGAGAAAAAACAAACTATTTGAATAAATTCGTGTGTATTCTCGAACATTTTTCTGGAATTCTCTGTATCTTCCATTCAGTTTTGAGCAAACTCATGCTACCTTGTAGCTACAAATAAAAATAAAATTGATAATTTTAAGTTGACTGGTAATATAGAAGATTTAGAACATTATTGGAGATTGAGAAAGTTGGTGAACCAGGAAATTGGGACATTGAAAAAGATGCATGACAAAATGACTGAAGAGTTAAATATTAACAGTTTGGATTTTTTTAAAAGTGAATTAAGATTTCATATAATGTTATGATGGGGGTATGACTCTTGTGGGATGATGAAGGAAGGCTTGTATCTGATGGGTTGTTAAATTCTTTTTCTTCAGTTTTTACAAATGAAGACTTAAGTACTATTTCTCATCTTGAGTAATTGATTAATGAAAACAAAGTTGAAGATAATTCAATAAATTTTGAGCTTTGGAAAATAAAATTGGCAAGTGTTTTTTAAAGAATAAAGCTTCTGTCAGATAATGTTTCCTCAAGGGATTTAAGGAAAGTCAAGGACTTTATGTGAGCCACTTGCCACAATTTTTGGGAAGTCCTTGAACTGTGGCAGGTACCAACAGATTGGAAATTAGCTAATGTTGTTTCTGTCTTTAAGGGAGGTAATAGAAATTGTCCCAATAATTATAGCCCTATTGTTTTTGAGTTTTGGAAAGTTTAATAATAATGATAAAAAAAAAAACTTTGCAAAGTTTAGAATTTTATTGGATAGTCAGTATTGGTTTCCCTGAAGACAAATCTTGATGTACGAGTCTTTTGGCATTCTTTGAAAATGGTACTGGATTTTCAGAAAGCAAGTGACAAGATTTGTAAAGAAACGCATCTCTATAAGTGTGGAGGATGAGGTAACTAATTGGATAGAAGAGTGGCTTGAGGGGGGAGCAGAGGGCTCTTATAAGTAGAGTTCAGTCAAACTGGATTAATGTTTTTGATTTTACAGTAATGACATAGATCAAGGAGTGGCCAACAAATTCTGTAAATGTACTGATGATATTAAGGTCTTGGGTGTTGATGGCTGTGAAGAGGATGTTACTGATTTACAAAAGGATTTAGATCATTTATTGAGTTGGACAAATAAATGGTGGATGGATTTTAATTATAATAAATACAAGATACTGCATGTGGGTTATTACTAAATTATGTTTTGGATATGGATAACCTTAATGTCCCAAAATAAAAGGACCTTGGTGTATTAGATGATCAGTCTTTTAAGCCATCCAAGTAGTGTGCTCTTGTCAGTGGTATGGCAAATAGTATTTTAGGTTGTATCTACAGAAATATTGAATACAAGTCTAAAGAGGTTATTTAACTGGTTAGGCCACATTTAGAATATTGTTCAGTCTTGGGTTCCTTACCTTAAAGACATTGAATTCTTCAAAGGGTTACTAAAATGTTTGCCATATAAAGAGAGGATGAAATCTTCATATTGTTTTCTCTTAAAAAGAAAGAGTTGGAATCTGATTGAAATGTCTAAGATTGTAAAAGGAATTAATACTGTTGATGAATCAACACAAGTATAGATGTAGGTCAGGTAGAAGCTGTCTTCAGCTGAGACAGTTTTTTATATTTTAAATAAGAGTGGTTGGTTTATGGAATGGATTACCTTCAGATATTGTGGAGACAGTGAATTTGACTGAGTTAAAAACAAAGCTTGATAGGTTTATGAGTGATAAGGCTTTAATAGTTTTTAACAGTTTTAGTTTGGGTTAAAGGATGGGAAAGCCAACATGGACCAGTAGGTCCCTGAACATTATTTTGATTGGTTAACAGATCTCATATCACGTTTTAAAATATACCATTTTAGATCACTGATTTACACACTTTTCTGAGTTCAAAATGCCTCGTGGACTATTTTTATTTGTAAGAGAAGTATAATAAAAATATTTTAACCAAAAATTGTGTTTCTTCAGAAGCTTCAGCCTTTTAGGTTTACCAACTCTTAAACCAGTTGTGATTCTTGTAGTTGTATTAATGCTAAATGTGTGTCCTTTCCAATTCTTAAAGTAATTAGGGTAACTTGTATATTTGTGTGATAATATCTGTCAGTTTAAAGTATTGCTTGTGGGGATTATACAGGGTGTTTGGAAAGTCACTTTGCACTTGTATGTGATTACAAAACTGCACAGTGACTTTCCGAACACCATGTATTTTTATATGGTGTCAACTTTTTAGGTTTTCTTTTTCTCCATCAAATTAATGTTAAGTGTTGAAAAATTTACTGGAATGAATCAGAATAGTTTATATTTTTATTATTTTAACTAAATAATACACTTTGTGTTAAACCTTCCATTACTGAGTTTAAAGAAAGATAATATTTTATTTATACCATGTCTTGGTAATTTTTGTGCCTAAATTATCTTTAAACAAAGATTAAATAATGTGTGTCTAGAACTGAATAGTTAGAAGAATATTCTGAATAATCCTCAGTCATTAATCCAATTAAACTATAACGATTGAACAGTTAGAATAATATTCTGATTAATCCTCAGTCATTAATCCAATTAAACTCCCACATAGGACTTGGACAGATTGAATAATATAAAAATAAGTGTACAAAATAATTTGACAAGTTGATCATTGTTATGAGTTGTGACAATTTGCATAAACTAAACAATTGTGAAAAATTGTAATTTTAATATTTTGATTACATGAATAGTAATAATCTAAAGCAGTAATAATTGTAAACTAACTGTATGCTTTTATCCAACACTAACTGATGCTCATAGATAATTTGTAAATTGAATTAACTGTCCAGCTCAACTTATGGAAAGAAAGTTACTTTGTGAAGACGGACAAACTGGCGTTTGACAGGGAGAACGTTACTTTGTGAAGACGGACAAACTGGCGTTTGATAGCGAGAACGTTACTTTGTGAAGACGGACAAACTGGCGTTTGACAGCGAGAACGTTACTTTGTGAAGACGGACAAACTGGCGTTTGACAGCGAGAACGTTACTTTGTGAAGACGGACAAACTGGCGTTTGACAGCGAGAACGTTACTTTGTGAAGACGGACAAACTGGCGTTTGACAGCGAGAACGTTACTTTGTGAAGACGGACAAACTGGCGTTTGACAGCGAGAACGTTACTTTGTGAAGACGGACAAACTGGCGTTTGACAGCGAGAACGTTACTTTGTGAAGACGGACAAACTGGCGTTTGACAGCGAGAACGTTACTTTGTGAAGACGGACAAACTGGCGTTTGACAGCGAGAACGTTACTTTGTGAAGACGGACAAACTGGCGTTTGACAGCGAGAACGTTACTTTGTGAAGACGGACAAACTGGCGTTTGACAGGGAGAACGTTACTTTGTGAAGACGGACAAACTGGCGTTTGACAGCGAGAACGTTACTTTGTCACATCTGATACAAGTCACTGCTTCATGTTACATTGTCCTACTAACATAATTTGTTTCCTGTTCTAAAGGAGAAAGACAGAAAGGATGAAGAGACAAATGAATTTGTTAGCGCCGTCTGTTGGAGAATGGTAAGTGATTTTTACAGTTGTTTTATTGAAATCCATTAGTTGCTTGTAATTAAACGTTCGTAAGAGCTAATTTTGCATTAGTTTTCTGTTATTAATGGAGTTCTCTCTAAATCCTTGTATGATGCAACCCAGTACAGTACAGTAAATCATGTTTTTCAAAAAATAACCCGTTCATTTTGGTGGGTATCTCGTGCATGAGTTATTTCACGTAGAATACAGGTTTCTGTCTCGTGGGTTATACGAACATTAAGGGTGTGTTTGTACTTTATGTATCAAGAAATACTGTCATAATATTTGGTTCTTGCCAAGTTATGTGATAATTATTGGTATATACATATAGACTGTTTCCTTCAACATTACAGGGAACTAACGTTGTTGTAGCAGCTAACAGTCAAGGAAACATAAAAGTAAGTTTGTCTCATTTGTATTGGAGTCGTACAAGTGACTCAGATTTGTTACATAACGCTGGATACTTTGATCTTAAAACAAGTGAAATAAAACTTTGAAAACAAAACGTTTTTTTCTCACTCGTAGGTTCAGTTTTTAGATATTGTGTCGTACATTTTGATGATCTGTGCGGACTGTTATAACTTCGGTAAAATAAGTGTTTACACCCTCACAATTTAACTTTCATGTTGTCATTACAATCGTGGAATCAACCAAAGTTGAAAAGTAGATTTTAATAATAACTTTTAATTGAAAATGTGAAACAAAGCTGAATTTGAATAATTATATACAGTGAACAATATTTTTGAATGGTTAAATAAACAGAGCACAAAAGAAAGAACTTGAGTTGATTGATGTTGGATACTCCTGATTTCACTAATGAATTAAAATTTCACTCGAGATTCTGGATAAGGTTTATTCTGTTTAATTACTTCAAAGGACAATAACAACTAAAATGTAACTGTAGATAATTTGTTTTAAATGTCTGGAAAAAATATATTAAGGTATAGAATATGGTAACATTTTGAAAGTTTAAAATCATTACTTTAGGTGTGAGTAGTAATTCTGCTTTGCATCAAAATATCTCTTGTTTTGGTAAGAACACATTTTTAAACTGAACTTGGACTCCATTATTTTCTTCACAAATATTTTGTATCTTTTAATGTACGTGATTTTGTTTAGAATTATTATAAGTATGTCATTTGTTTTTTTACAGGTGCTAGAACTTGTATGAAGTTAGAGAAATTAGGAGTGAAACTGAATCGTCTCTAGGTATTAGTACTTAACACAGTACAAACTTGTAGATACTTGGCCATCTATATTGTCAATAAATCCTTATTAACCATGTATAAACATTAGTTGTTTTTTTTTAAATAAAAATCAAAATAAAAACTGATTCAGTTCTAACAGCAGTCATGAGAATTGAATATCTGTTTCATTAAGATACTATACCCTAAACCTTCACAATTGTCTGTTAAATAAAAATACTTTTTAATGAAATACCAAGAATATTTATTTAACATTTTTATCTCAAGCTATTCATTACAAAACTACAGATCGTAACACACAACAAAAGGCCAGATAGTTTTCTACAAAAATTAAGCATACATTTTAACTTATATAAATGGTCCACATCAATCCAGTGTTTCATCATAAATAATAAACCAAACATAAATAAATAGTTTGGAAGTTAGCTTTCCAATAATTGTCTTGCAGGCATATATGACAAAGATATTTTGAATGTGCATAAACATATAAACAATTACCACAGTGCTAATAATATTTTGATTTTATAAGACTCGAGCAAAATGAATTACAGTATCTCATCTAGATGCTAACTTATGGGCAAAGAATATATAAAACTGGACAATTAGGTACCAGACACAATGCTTCGAGTGTCATCTTTGCCTGATGAAATACTGTGGTGTGGTGACCAATGCTTACTGAGAACAGTTATCTATAGACAACCCTGTTTTGATAATAAATTTAACACAGTGACAACTATAATAATAATAAAAAACAAATATATGGATCATTCCTTGAAGTAGTTGTAATTCTGGTCACATCTATACTGTTCTGATTCAGGTAGAAAGCAACCCAGGGTTTCCTTATTTAAAAGACTAGTATAAATATAACAAATCACACGTAATTAGAATAAATTCGACACACACTGGACCCTAGTTTGAAAAGATTAAACTGATGATTAAGCTACCACATGGTTTAAACATCTGTTTAATTCAGAATTAGCTTGTACAGTGTGCATTACTGAAATAGCAGGTCAGTCCAAGAGCCTCTATTCACCTAAACAAGTATTACTGGTTATGAGAATCCACTGTGCTAGTTTACCATCTGATTATTTCACTGTAACCCAAGTCACTTTAGGTTTCATCAGTAATACCCAGACTTGTAAACCTACAGAGGGTTGTTCGTGATTTGGTTTAACAATATGCATATTCAACCCATACTACAATTGGTGCCTTTCTAAAATTAGCCACTTCTGTAATTACAGAGGTTTCTGATACAAAGCTCTGTTATTCTGCTGTTATTAGTAAATATTGTATTACTGGAGAAAAGTTAGAAATCTAAAGCACAGTGGACCATTACAGTTAAATTAGGGACTTCACTTGACATTGTAACTAGGATGATTCACACAGACAAAAGTCTACAAATAGCCAGTTTTTATCACACTTCTCCAACAAGCAGTATCTGGCATGTGACAAATGAAAGTATATTGTGATGCTGGAAGCACCCATTGGGTTCTGCAAACACGTTTATGGTCAAAAGCCAAGTATTTGGACAGGCAACAAAAACACTACAGTTAAGTTTACATATTTTTATGCTGAAATCACTACAAAGCAAGGAAATACTATGCCCTGTTTGAATTCATAAAAATTAAGACATCCAGCAAAATATACACAAATGTGCCATTTCCTGTGAAAATTGGTACAAGTACAAAGAGAATTACTGGTGTAATATTACCAGACCTCAGTAGGCTGCTCAACAAACTACCAGAAGTCACACTCTAAATACAGCCAACAGAAAATCTTCAACAGGGATCTTTAAAAAGGAAATGGGATAGCACTGGAACCTCCAGCAAAACCAGTACCATGACCTAGAATGTCAAAAGGTTTAGGTATTCCAACGTTTGTCATAATTATAAGATAGACACCACTCTGTGTCTAATTTACACATACAGCAGAAGCATTCTATATCACCAATACATTTGCCATAAGACACACTGGAATGACTTATTTGCACTTTTGGAAATTCTTATACAAATTACAGTGAAAACTGTTACATACCAAACACTGAGCATTGTGTTACAGACACTACAGTAGTGGTGTTGTGATATATTTTGTTTTTTATACCTTCTTCTTACAAGGTTCATCTATATTTGAATTTGTTAAAATTGACCAATGTTAGTTTTTTCCTGTCTAAGTGATGCAATATAAATGCACAGTCATAATTAATGACCACATAAGAAATATTCCAGACAGCCTGGATTCACTGAAACACATGGAAAATATAGTTTCTATAAGCTTTTCACTTACAAAACAACAGTACATTTTTCACTGTTCCTGAAGATTAATACAAAGTATCATTTAATAGAATGATAAATAACCTCAGATGTTTTCATGTCACTTAAAGCTAATTCTCCTAATGGGATTAGCGTTAAAATTTGGGTTCATTCCCTGTAATGGGCAAAGTGTGAAACAACCCAGTCTGAATGCTTGTAAACTACACATTTAAGCTGGACTTGAAAGGTCACGGGGTACATCTAAGAAACAAGTCCATTGCAAAGTTCTGACATGACTTCCTACACCTTTCCAGCAAATAATGGTAATTTCTCTCCAGAAACATATTAATGAATTGATGGCCCATTGAACTGCACTGTAAAATATTGTCATCATATCTTTGTTTTCAGTAACATCATCTTTTGAAACAAGTATTACCTTAACTTATTGATACTTTAAGGGGTTGCTGTTTTGGTCTAAGTTATTGCATTAAATAGCATTTGAAACTGTAAACAAAGTCACTCCACACAACCTGATGCATAAAATTCACACGAGCATCTTCTCGGAATGTATTATAAACATTCGGAAGATTTTAAACCGCTGCCATGAAAATAAAAACTAACAAGTTACCAGCCACCTAGTGACAAGTATAAAAAGTCACAGTAAATTATTTGAGAAGAAAAAAATTATATACATCACAATATGTTATTACTGGGAAAAAACAACAACTTTTAATACAGATCACTTTAGTTGGTATGCATCTTTGGATTGAAACTCAACCATGTGGTGCTTGTTTGTTTTTTAATTTTGTGCAAAGTTATTAGAGGGCTATCTGTGCTAGCCATCCCTAATTCAGTCGTGTAAGACTAGAGGGAAACCAGCTAGTCATCACTACCAACTCTTGAGCTACTCTTTTACCAACGAATAGTGAGATTGGCCGTCACTTTATAACACCTCCATGACTGAAAGAGTGAGCACGTTTGGTGTGACAGGGATTTAAACCCGCAACCCTTGGATTATGAGTCGAGTGCTTTCTCCACCTGGCCGTGTTAATTACATCTTACACTTAAACCTCAAACAGTTGATGTTCTGTCTGCCAATCAATAACTTTCAGTTGTTGTAATTAATCTGATGCAAGGGCAGACATTTTTTCTGCACAGAAATTCTCTTTGTGCAGGACAGATTCCTAAAAAATGCATCTGCTCCAAATTCTAATTTTGTGCCACACTTTTCCATTACACTCATTTCAAGAGACTAAGTTTTATGACTCCAATACAGTAAGTGACAGTAAATTTAACATTCAGTTTAGCTTAAAAGTTTTTAGTTGTCTAAAAATATCTATATATTTCAGAAATAAAATAAAATAAAAAAGACAGATCAGAGTTGACTGTAAACATTTTGACATTGTGGCAGCTGTTAACTGGACATCTTAATTATCCAAGTGTCATACAAAATTACAGGTAAAGCTTAAATACATGAGCATTGTATTATGATAATGTTAAATGAATGAGCTGTGAATTCTACAGTGGAAAGACCCAAGTATCGTCAAATATTTCACCATTTGTATCCATGCCTCCATGTACTAAAATACACTGATTGTTCTTGTTCTCATCTTGTCCATCAGTTTCATGATTTCCTAGTTAATTAGAAGAAAAATTAATATTTTAAAAATTCACAACCTTGTTAAAAACTATACAATACTTATTATAGGTAAGATTTTATTGAGTTATACAACACTTATTATAGGCAAGATGTTATGGAGTTACACAATACTTATTGTAGGCAAGATGTTATTGAGTTACACAATACTTATTGTAGGTAAGATTTTATTGAGTTACACAATACTTATTGTAGGCAAGGTGTTATTGAGTTACACAATACTTATAGGTAAGCTTTTATTGAGTTACACAATACTTATTGTAGGTAAGATTTTATTGAGTTACACAATACTTATTATAGGTAAGATTTTATTGAGTTATACAATACTTATTGTAGGTAAGATTTTATTGAGTTATACAACACTTATTATAGGTAAGATTTATTGAGTTATACAATACTTATTATAGGTAAGATTTATTGAGTTATACAATACTTATTATAGGTAAGATTGTATTGAGTTACACAATACTTATTATAGGTAAGATTTTATTGAGTTACACAATACTTATTATAGGTAAGATTTATTGAGTTATACAATACTTATTGTAGGTAAGATTTATTGAGTTACACAATACTTATTATAGGTAAGATTTTATTGAGTTACACAATGCTTATTATAGGTAAGATTTATTGAGTTACACAATGCTTATTATAGGCAAGATGTTATTGAGTTACACAATACTTATTATAGGCAAGATGTTATTGAGTTACACAATACTTATTATAGGTAAGATTTTATTGAGTTACACAATACTTATTGTAGGCAAGATGTTATTGAGTTACACAATACTTATAGGCAAGATGTTATTGAGTTACACAATACTTATAGGTAAGATTTTATTGAGTTACACAATACTTATTGTAGGTAAGATTTTATTGAGTTATACAATACTTATTGTAGGTAAGATTTTATTGAGTTATACAATACTTATTGTAGGTAAGATTTTATTGAGTTATACAATACTTATTGTAGGTAAGATTTTATTGAGTTATACAATACTTATTGTAGGTAAGATTTTATTGAGTTACACAATACTTATTGTAGGTAAGATTTTATTGAGTTATACAATACTTATTATAGGTAAGATTTTATTGAGTTACACAATACTTATTGTAGGTAAGATTTTATTGAGTCACACAATATTTATTGTAGGTAAGATTTTATTGAGTCACACAATATTTATTGTAGGTAAGATTTTATTGAGTCACACAATATTTATTGTAGGTAAGATTTTATTGAGTTACACAATATTTATTGTAGGTAAGATTTTATTGAGTTACACAATATTTATTGTAGGTAAGATTTTATTGAGTTATACAATACTTATTGTAGGTAAGATTTTATTGACTTACACAATACTTATTGTAGGCAAGATGTTATTGAGTTATACAATACTTATAGGTAAGATTTTATTGAGTTACACAATACTTATTGTAGGTAAGATGTTATTGAGTTACACAATACTTATTATAGGTAAGATTTTATTGAGTTATACAATACTTATTATAGGTAAGATTTATTGAGTTATACAATACTTATTGTAGGTAAGATTTATTGAGTTATACAATACTTATTATAGGTAATATTGTATTGAGTTATACAATACTTATTGTAGGTAAGATTTTATTGAGTTACACAATACTTATTATAGGTAAGATTTATTGAGTTACACAATACTTATTATAGGTAAGATTTTATTGAGTTACACAATACTTATTGTAGGTAAGATTTTATTGAGTTACACAATACTTATTATAGGTAAGATTGTATTGAGTTACACAATACTTATTATAGGTAAGATTTTATTGAGTTACACAATACTTATTATAGGTAAGATTTTATTGAGTTACACAATACTTATTATATGTAAGATTTATTGAGTTAAATTTATTGGTTTAGCTATCATTTTGTTTATTTGCCATTATACCAATGATGAAATAAAGATTGTTCAATCTGACACTAAAAACATGAAAACTTATTACACATGAATTTCTGTTGTTGTTTCTATAACAGTAGTCATACTAAAGGTTTAATTGACTGTCGTGATGCTATTAAACACAAAGTTCAGAACCATGAAACTATACTTTCTGGCTTATTGTAGTGATGGTATTAAACACAAAGTTCAGAACCATTAAACTATACTTTCTGGCTTATTGTAAGAATAACATTATCCCAATGTAAATATTAAGTGATTCTAAAACATGTTGTATAATCATATTCATAGAAACAGTCTTTCAAATTACTGATGGAATGTGTGGTAAATCAGCCTGCAAGTGTTAAAACTACATACACAGTAATGTAGTATTTTGTCACACACAGAATGACAAACCATTACCTTTCAACACTCATCACAATGAATCTACGTGAATATAGGTTTCACATTTTGTCATTAACCATTAGATATGTTGCCAGCTACAAGAGCCCCATCATATGTTACCAAGTAATGTAGCATTACCTTTGTAAGCTAACAAGATGTTTAAACATTCTATCTCATAATTATTTTAAACAGCTATTATACTAATTACTCATGACACAGGAGCTAGGCCCACTCTGTCTTCTCCCTTTCTATAGATAAGATTACTTGTATACTGTTGTCAAGTTTCTTTAACTCTTTGTTTCTGAGCATTCAATATATCGGAACGAGCTACTGATACATCAGCTTGTTGGTCTTGTTACATTTTATGAGTCATTCCACATTCTGAATGTTTTACAGATTCAATGTAAAACTATGACTACTTCTGTTAGAGAAACACCTGCAATCTGAGCTCCAATGTGGTAATAAAAAGTTGCATTATGGGGGTTAACATGAGTGTTTTGAACCTCTAGCATAAATATATAAATATCTACAGATTTAAAGAAATCATAGTAAAGAAAACTGGGCTATTTTATTATTTGTAAGTGACAGTTTGGAGAAATATTAATAAATAGATGTGGAAACTGACCTGTTGACAATTCCACAAGACAAATTCCAAAATCCAGACGTCCACGAGGGACTTGATCTCCACAGTTAATTTTGAACCATGTCTCCAAACCTTCAGGGATAAAGAAATACCAAGCTACATCATGCTGTTCAGACTATAGAAATACACAATAAACAAACTGAAACATCTTTAGAAAGAGCATGAAAACCTTCAGTTACACAAGTTGTAATTCCTTCCATTTAATATCTGTACCAAAACTTCCCTTCAAGTGCTATTAACAAAACAATATGCAAGTTTTCTAACATAACATTTTTATGCATAACTGTACTGTAGATTTTGCATATTACAAACCCTTATTATAGGAGGTGTTTTAAAAACATGACAATTCGAGAAAGTACAAAAACAAAGTTCTGGTGTTTGGCAAAATATTTTTCATGGAAAACTACATATGCATCTTCATTGTTAATAACCCAACATTCTGAACTATATATAAATGACCTGGATAATGTATGATTTACATACATTATTATTTATTATTTTAAAGAAAAATATTACATGACGCTTATACAAGATCTCTCGTGTACTCTTAAACAGTTCTCTCTACGGCAATTGGAAAGAAAGATGGCTGAAAAATCACAAAACCTTTCTTTAACTCCCACAATGTGACACTTCCGATCATTCAGAAATATAATAACTGTGTACAGTTAAAGCCATTTTCAAAATCTCGAGACAGATTTGATTTGGTGTTATTACTAAACATAAAACAAGGTACTTGTATCGATTTGTACAGGTCCGTTACAATCTAGGAGACAGATTTGATTTGGTGTTATTACTACACATAAAACAAGGTACTTGTATCGTATTTGTACAGGTCCGTTACAATCTCGGGAGACAGATTTGATTTGGTGTTATTACTACACATAAAACAAGGTACTTGTATCGTATTTGTACAGGTTTGTTACAATCTAGGGAGACAGATTTGATTTGGTGTTATTACTAAACATAAAACAAGGTACTTGTATCGTATTTGTACAGGTCCGTTACAATCTCAGGAGACAGATTTGATTTGGTGTTGTTACTAAACATAAAACAAGGTACTTGTATCGTATTTGTACAGGTCCGTTACAATCTCAGGAGACAGATTTGATTTGGTGTTGTTACTACACATAAAACAAGGTACTTGTATCGTATTTGTACAGGTCCATTACAATCTCGGGAGACAGATTTGATTTGGTGTTATTACTACACATAAAACAAGGTACTTGTATCGTATTTGTACAGGTTCGTTACAATCTAGGGAGACAGATTTGATTTGGTGTTATTACTAAACATAAAACAAGGTACTTGTATCGTATTTGTACAGGTCCATTACAATCTAGGGAGACAGATTTGATTTGGTGTTATTACTACACATAAAACAAGGTACTTGTATCGTATTTGTACAGGTCCGTTACAACTCCTTCACTGGTAAGTCCACCAAACACGTAGAAGTCCTTCTGTACTGCAACTACACCATGAGCAGCTCGTCCGCAAGGAATGCACCCTTTAGGATCGAGTCTTTTCCACCTGCACGTAGAAAGGTCGAGAACATGGAGGTCATCGTAAAAAGTATTTCCTGATGTACCCCCATGGACGTACAACTGGTCTGCCATAGCTACCATTACGTGACCTAGTCTAGCAGGAGGACAGATGCTACTGACACTAAGTTTGTTCCACGAGTAAGATGGAAGATGGAAGACGTATACATCTCTGTAGGAGTTTAAAAAAAACATTTTGTTTTATATAATTTTCAAGAGCAGAAAAAGAATAATAACAACCACATTTTCACACACTAATTCACTAAAAATTCATATATATATAACAAGTGAATAATTTAAAGATACTTTGATATTAAAAGTCAGAAATCTGCATTTCGAAATGCTCTTCCAACACTGATGAAAAATCTCACTGGCTGGTTAGAAATGTTCTTCCTGAGAGATATACAAAATAAATAATGACTACACTACAGAGTAAGAGGTGCAAGTGTCAAAGGTTAGAATTATTATTATTTTTAAGCCTACATACTTAAACTTCATAAGTTGTTTTGGTTTAAATAACAGGTGTTCTATAATTTAACAATGTAGGTTTTAAAAATATTTTTTTTCTTCTATCACATAAGCATTTGTTTACAAAGTGAAAATAAAACCTTACTTAGATCAAATTATTATCTTGTTTACCTAAACAAACATTTTTTATTATTATGTTTGTTTAAAAAAATTAAAAACAAACTTAAGAAAAGGAAAGAACACCAATTGTATTTGACCTCATTAAAAAGAAGTCCGAGATTTTCATATGTTTCCTTCAAGTAAACCAAATGCGTAAGAGAAACAGATGCATACATGTTACCATTGCAAAGGAGAACAAACTTTTAGACATCTTTGGAGAAACCAACAAACAATTTCCATTCACTTGGTTCACAAACTGCAGCTTACAGCATTGGTTTTAATTCAGCAAAATAGTTGTAATGAACCTTCTTGTGAAACATATGGTATTAACTCTTTCTCACAATTTCTGTACCAGTAAAATGTTGTTCCTAGAGAAAGTAAGTTATTAGCCCAAAGTCTAGACTCCAAAATCTCTGAAGAATCATTTGGAAAGCTTAAATCTCTCACCAAGTTATAAAGTTCACCTTGTGTGAAAAGTTGTGGTTCGCCAGACATGTCAGGTTGAAAACAATCCCAGAAGGTACAGGTACATCAGGTCTTATAACAGATTGAACGTTCAGGTCAGAAATTAACTTTTTATTTCAAGTGTTGTAAACTTGCACATCACATGATTAAACAAAAAGCAGTCATCACTGTATTTTCTAGGCTCACACCAAACCATTTGATTTCCAAAAGATAAAAGATTTTTCCCTACCTTTAGACCATCGTCTCAACTATTTGACACGAACAGTGCAACAGTAAAACCATCACTGAACTGTGTTACATGTCCTAGTTTATAGAATTAGGCTTAGTTAATAAATCAAAATTTCACTTACTTGTCCACCACAGGCTGAGAACCAAGATGACCTCCAGAGAAAATCATAAAAGTTTCATCTGTAGATGCTACAGAGTGGTGGGTGCGTGGAGATGGCTTACATCCTTTTACCTGCAAGAATTGAAAACAACAGTTATGATGTAGAACCACTTTTAAAAGTAAAGTAACAACATCTTAGTATAGATTAATTGGTACAAGTAATTTGCATTATACTTATAGTATGTCTGTGACAACTGACCATCAATTAGTGCATGATCAATCTAATTATTAAATATTAACTAATCTTTTGCAATTACTATATAATTAACTGTACTCAGGCAATGAGTGGCATTTTGTAACTGATAATCATGACGATCCCACTAACAAAGTGCACTTAATCAGTCTATAACAACAGTATTCCTCGTCTCAGTACATTCAAACAAAAATAAAAGGTGGTTGGGTGCTGTCAGCCAGTTATACAAAATTAATAAGTGGCATACAACTTCAGTAACTTTGCCATAACAAGGATAAAGAAAACAAGTTTAGAATAATAAGAGTCAAAAACCTGAAATCCTCAAATCATGAGCTCTCACCCCATGAATCACAAACATTAAACAAATTTCAAGTAAAAAAACTATTTCTAAGGTTAAAGTTACATACAGTACAGATAGCCCTTTATCTAAAGTTACATACAGTACAGATAGCCCTTTATCTAAAGTTACATACAGTACAGATAGCCCTTTATCTAAAGTTACGTACAGTACAGATAGCCCTTTATCTAAAGTTACGTACAGTACAGATAGCCTGTTATCTAACATTATGTTAACAGATAACCTGTTACCTAAAGTTATGTACATGGGAATAAATTTAACCATGGTTTTGATAAATGGAATATTGAAATGACCAGCAATGGTAATAACCAGAAATACCAATTTTACACTGACTTATTAGTGTATGTAATACTAATTAATGTAGTTACTGCTCATAAATAATTCATTATACTGGTTCAGTGATTAAGTTGCCCAACTCTGGTTTTAATCCTGTATCTGAACTGCTAACCTGATGTCATCTTCATGGCTGTGATTCAACCCTAGAGGAAGGATCTGGTGTTTTATCCAATTTTCTGGTATCTTTCACACAGATTTTAATCAACTTATATGAATGGTTATAAGAGGTTAACCACACTTTGGTAACTTCTGTAATAAGTTGGCCAGTGTGATATCTGTTAGGTGGACGAAGAAGGCTTCCTTTACCTTGTTTTTACCCTGTACTGTTGGTATCCATTAAGTTAATATTAAGTATTGTATGGTCATCTTCTATAACAGGTAGACTAGAATACAATTTCAAATTTACAAAATCATGTAAATGATGTTTTTGTTCTCCAGTATATCTTTAGTTGATTCGGTGTATTTATCTATAATTTTAAAACATTTCTTCTTTGAGAGATTAAATGGCCAAAAACAGTCTTCACACCCTTTTTAAAATTCTACTTGTCTCCACCCCTCTCTGTCTCATAATATGTATATATATAAACTTAAATCTTTATTTTTTACAGAAAACAATAAAAATCAATTACCTTGGAGCAGCAATTACACAAATTATAGATACACGACCAATTAATCAAATATAGTTTCTAGTTTCGATTGTTTTCGACCATTCCAACTTATAATTAAATAAGATGTCATTAAATAATGAACAGATTTAAACTGTAGTTTCTGATTAATAATTTTATAACTCCAACAGTCCAAGTGACTGAAATATTGCTGTTATGTTTGTTTGTTGCTACGTTCAAAGTTACATAATGTGTTACCTATGCTTGTTGCTATGTTCAAAGTTACATAAAATGGTTACCTGTGTTTGTTGCTACGTTCAAAGTTACATAATGTGTTACCTGTGTTTGTTGCTACGTTCAAAGTTACATAATGTGTTACCTGTGCTTGTTGCTACGTTCAAAGTTACATAATGTGTTACCTGTGTTTGTTGTTACCGTTCAAAGTTACATAATCGTTACCTGTGCTTGTTGTTATCGTTCAAAGTTACATAATGTGTTACCTGTGTTTGTTGCTACATCCAAAGTTACATAATCGTTACCTGTGTTTGTTGCTACGCTCAAAGTTACATAATGCGTTACCTGTGTTTGTTGTTACGCCCAGTTACATAACGCGTTACCTGTGCTTGTTGTTACGTTCAAAGTTACATAACGCGTTCTGTGCTTGTTGTTACGTTCAAAGTTACATAATCGCTAATCTGTGTTTGTTGTTACGCCCAAAGTTACATAACGCGCAACTCTGGTTTGTTGTTACCGCTCAAAGTTACATAATCGTGTTACCCTGTGTTTGTTGTTACCGCGTTCAAAGTTACATAATGTGTTACCCTGTGTTTGTTGCTACATCCAAAGTTACATATCGCGTTACCTGTGTTTGTTGTTACGTTCAAAGTTACATAATCGCGCAACCTGTGTTTGTTGCCACGTTCAAAGTTACATAACGCGTTATCTGTGTTTGTTGTTACGTTCAAAGTTACATAATGTGTTACCTGTGTTTGTTGCTACGTTCAAAGTTACATAACGCGTTACCTGTGTTTGTTGTTACGTTCAAAGTTACATAATGTGTTACCTGTGTTTGTTGCTTACGTTCAAAGTTACATAACGCGCTAATCTGTGTTTGTTGTTACGTTCAAATTTACATAATAAGCACCTGTGTTTGTTGCTACATCCAAAGTTACATATCGCTTATCTGTGCTTGTTGTTACGTTCAAAGTTACATAACGCGCTAATCTGTGCTTGTTGTTACGTTCAAAGTTACATAACGTTACCTCAGGTTTGTTGCTACGTTCAAAGTTACATATCGCTACATCTGTGCTTGTTGCTACGCTCAAAGTTACATAATGTGTTACCTGTGCTTGTTGCTACATCCAAAGTTACATAATGCGTTACCTGTGGTTTGTTGCTACGTTCAAAGTTACATAACGCGCTATCTGTGTTTGTTGCTACGTTCAAAGTTACATAACGCGCTAATCTGTGTTTGTTGCTACGCTCAAAGTTACATAATGTGTTACCTGTGCTTGTTGCTACGCTCAAAGTTACATAATCGTTACCTGTGTTTGTTGCTACGTTCAAAGTTACATAATGTGTTACCTGTGCTTGTTGCTACGTTCAAAGTTACATAATGCGTTACCTGTGTTTGTTGCTACGTTCAAAGTTACATAATGCGTTACCTGTGTTTGTTGCTACATTCAAAGTTACATAATGCGTTACCTGTGCTTGTTGCTACGTTCAAAGTTACATAATGTGTTACCTGTGCTCTACCTAATTTTAACCACATAAACTTTGTTTTCAACTCAAGTTTGTGTAGCTTTGGGTGAATTGGCATTTGACTTTAATTCACTCTGTCAGCTTCAACAACCATGAACTGCTGTATAGAAAACAAATGTTTGTCACCTTATTCCAACATTGTTTCCTCAACTGCTAACCAAAAAAAAAAAAACACACACACACACTGATTTATCTTTGTTCCTGAATTACTCACTAGAGGGAAGACAACTGGCTCAAGCACCAGCCACCAACTGTTGTTGTTGTTTGTACATACCATGATTTGAACATTTTACTAATCAATACACTAATCTTCCCCACTCCAGAGAACAAATCAAAATCCCAAGATTCAGAACTGAGAAAGGAGGTAAAATGAATTAATAACCCAACTGTTTCCATCTGTACAAAGTTACACCTCTTAACAGGTTCCTAATAATATTGATAAGTTAAGACATTATCTGACAAAGCAGGTACTGTAATGACAGTCAATATTTTATTAAAGATAGTAAATATGTAAATGTTTTTAAAAACTGTCCAATTCCAAAACAAAAAGACATGACTTCTTCTATAGCTGATAAAACAACCAAATAATTATATGACTTGTTAAGTAGACTCAACTGATTGGTCATTCGTTATTCTTACATAAACCCTGCAGAGCTGAAAAAACCCAAAACAATAATTTCAGTAGTTCATTATTTCTCTAAGTCATGACACTGATTCATTGAGATGAACAACCTTGAATTAATCAAAGATAAAATGAGAAATTATGACAACAATCAAATTGTAATTTCTATCAACTAATGCTCATAAGTAAACAGTTAACATTCATTATCCAAGTCTGCTATTGGTTCATATATTACCTTACAACAGATAACTTGATAGAAGTATTAATTTCATATATACAGGGTGGTCCGTAAGTCCCTACCCATCCATATGTTATGATGTTATATTCAATTACGCATGTGTTATAAATTGGTTTCTTTTTTATCACAGAAATATGGCCGATGTGAGCACTGTTACACTTGAAGAACGTATTGTGACAAGTACGTGGGTACATGAGCACAAGAATACTGGTGACACCAAAGATACACTGGATACATAAGATATATGGATGGGTAGGGACTTACGGGCCACTCTGTATATACACACACACTATGATGAACTTAGATATCAAATGGTGTTTGTGTAGTTTGTCATTTTTGGACAGCTTTCCCAAAAAACAAAAAAATGCCATGTGAGCAAAACTGGGCTATTTATTCAGTAAAATATCTGAAACCCTAAAAAAAATGAACTTTCTTATTAATATTTTTAGCTTTAAAAAATATTTTATTTTGGGGCACAATCCTAAATATCTATTAACACTATGAGACTGGCAGCTTAACTTCACTTGGGACAGCGTATACCAAGTTTAACTTCCAAGTCTTTGTACATATCGTTCACTAAAGTTATTTTATGGCATTTAACATTTAGTCATTAGGACTTAGTCAACATAATTACACGTTTGTTACAAGAATTCTCAGATTCTGACCATTTAAGACAAATATATTTTGTCTGTATTTTCATTATGTCACCATTTTACAGTTCTATATTACAAAATCAATTTCAAAATAAACAAAGACTACACGTAGTTCTGAACAATTATTAAAATGTGGTAAACATCTAATCTTCAATTTTATTAATCTATTATATTCAACTAAGTCATTATTCTGACATAAAACTTGGATCTTTGAAATAACTACAGCGACACACGGAAACAAATTTTGTATTAAAAACAAATCCCCAAAAAAATTAAATGTTTAGTAAACCCACACTTTTAACTAACCTGAATAGTTTCCCACATCCTTGTTTTCAAGTCCAAAACCTGAATATCATTCTTGTTGCCTTCAGTATCCGCCCCACCAAAAACTAAAATTCCAGGTTTGGGATGCACAGTTTTAACTGTAGCATGTTCATAGCATCCATGAAATCCTACAGTTTCAACCACTGTCCAAGTTAAACTATCCAAGTCCAGACAGTAAACATCACTAAAGGTACATTCGGGATTAGCTCCACCAACTACAAACACACGAGCCTTGGATTCAGAATTTGACATGAAGACACAACCGTGTCCAACCCTAGCTGATGGAGAATTTCCCAGTGGTCAACTGTTTCCACGCATGCCGATCGCTTTTGACGCGGAAACATTATTTTTAAAGACTAGAATGATTACACGCCTCGAAGTATCACTGATAAAAAAATTATGAACATATTCATATTTCTTACACACAAAAAAAGTCAAATTGTCTTCAATATGTCTTCATAAAATAACACAAAACTCACTTTCAACTGATTTTTCATCTGATTTTGTAACCACGTTTCCTTTCTTGTAGACTACCACAGCCGAAGTTTCCATGGCAACTATATGTATAACACTTTCTACTCTCTCCAGTACTGAGATAGCTAAGTGGACGTGGCTTATTCTGTCTTTCTCTGAACAAAACTAAAGCAGTGTCCTCATAACGCTGTTTGATTTCATATAAACTTTCAGCAAGAACCATAGATCTGGGTTTACTCATTTATAATATGGATGTCTATTACAGATAGGCTACCTAAATAAACAAACATTTATTTAGTGGGTGATTGATTTCCATTAAACAAAATAATTCACTGAAAAATAAATTACACAAACCATAAATTAATAATGTTTACTTCAAAACATAGATATCACCCAAATTTTGCATTAACCAGAGTTAATTAAAAATAACAATATACCTCAACACAAATATCTGCCACATTATTATAAATACAACTTCAGTCCAGTTAACTATATGTAAACATATGTTTTTACAACAATTAAAGGTTAAATTTTAAAATCTGTACGAGTTTTCAATTAAAGATTAACCTACCTGAATTTCTAAATGACTTTATACGCGTTACAATCTACATTTTAGGTTTCACTGAACTTAACAGTATCATGAATATTAGTAAAATCATTTCTATCGCAACATGATATTTATCTAGGATGATATTACACACCTTTCAGGAAGTCTACGCCCAACAGGCAACAATTTACGTAGTTAATATGTCACACTGTAAACACCCCACACCACTGTCACACCGTACAACTACCACTTTACAAATTAAACTAAGACAATGGATTCTCACTTAGTTTACCGCTACTATAACAAACTAGCCTAATAGACAAATACTAATTCTAATAGGGTAAGCAAAAATGTTAAGTAATATTCTAAACTTAAAGATAATACACTTACCTCTCACAGTACATTAAAAACGTTTATATTTAATATTAATTTTATTAGCTATAACATAAACGATAATTTGTTTTCACACAACGAATTCATACTTAGTTAATCAAATTTATTAAAGTATTGCCATCTAGTGACTAAAGCTCTTTATAGTATTAAGATTTAATTTTATTCGATTGAAACAAATATACACTAAAGAAATGAAAACTACAAACATTTCATGAAAAAACTATTCACCTTCAACTCCTGAAATGATATGTAAAACTTCATATTTATAAATATTAAATTAGTTTTACATGCCTTTCAAAAGTGCTTTTATAAGCCTATTTCTATCAATAAACAATAAAAAAATCTAATACCAACCAGAGTTTTTAGTAATTTCCAAAAGAGATAAACTTAAAAAACAATTTCAATGAAATCAACACTTTTAATTAATCTGATAATTTCATGTGATGGGAACTCAAAATACATAAACATGTTGTTGTTCTCTAAAGAACTGAATATACAAGAATAAACTTTTTATACGCATATATTCCTTAACCTTGAGGATGAATTAATTGACTTTTTTATTTAAAAAATGACCCAGAGCAAAGTTAAAAAATCATCTATAAATCTCCGATATCTCATGTGATTACTACACTCGGTACCGGCATGGCCAAGCGTCATAAGGCGTGCGACTCGTAATCCGAGGATCGCGAGTTTGTATCCCCGTCGCGCTAAACATGCTCACCCTTTCAGCCGTGGGGGGCGTTATATGTAACGATCAATCCCACTATTCGTTGGTAAAGGAGTAGTCCAAGAGTTGGCGGTGGGTGGTGATGACTAGCTGCCTTCCCCCTAATCTTACACTGCTAAATTAGGGACGGCTAGCGCAGATAGCCCTCGAGTAGCTTTGCGCTAAATTAAAAAAAACAAACAAACGTATTTGAATAAGTTCAGTGTGGTGGTTGGATGACAAACAACAACAGAATGCAACAGTGAACTGTTGAAGAACATGTAAAATTAAATTTTTGCACGTATGTAGCTTAAAATTTGTTCTCCATAAATGGACATCAAAAACGTAAGAAACATAATTAGTACAAACTGTTAGTTTTAAAAGGAGAAATAGGGACCGTCAAAAAAGTACAGAAATACGTTTAATAAAAATGCAAAAATTATGAACTGAAGCCAACAGTTAGGAACTCTAAAATAGGCAGGAAATACCTGTTTTTTTAGAGTCTAGTTATAATATTTATTGCTAGCATGAATAGATTATTAAACGTTAAATATGCGTAATTGGAACAACGAAGCCTTGTTCGTGCCATTTATAGATGAAAATAATAAATAACAAATCAGTGTTTATAACCTTATTATTGTTACGTATTTGACATATTAAAATGGTTAAAGCTCATACCGTCTTTCGCAAACACCAGCCTAATTAAATTCTGTTTACTTGAATCTAAATATCAAATCTTTCACGTGTGTATATCTACGTGTATAACACGTGACCATGTTTGAACTTTATTTCATTAGGCATTCTAAATATCTCATTTTGTTCATAGTTTCACACATAGTCGTGCATGAAATATATCTCTGTATAGCCATACAGTTTCAGTGAATTACAAGTGCCAGCAGTATACCGTGGTCCGTAACGTTATTCACAGAGATATTCTGGAATGAGGTCTTGCGCACGACGTCACTCAACTTCGTATTTCATTCAAGGTCGCCATATTGAGGGTTTAATGTTCTCTTCTCGCAGTAAACAACAGTTGTACTGTTGTGACTCTGTTCCTTCCTCGTGGTTTCTTTTGTACCGTCTAGTAAAATAAAAACTCAACGTTTAGTTCACATTAGAAAACGAAAATCAGTGTATTTTCTTCTTAAAGTTTCTTTAAATAAGTTTATACTTTGTAATTTAAAGTAGGCCCTCACGTTTACAAATGGTATTGAGCACTTCTAATAACAGTGAGGACTAGAGTACACTCGGTCCACTTGTGCAAATCATGGAAAAATTATTTTGGTTCAGTTTATCTCACGCTTCAAGGAAATTTTGTATTTATTATCATGTAATCTGTGTTTGAAGTTGCTAGAACAACACATGGTGTCAAATTAGAACTGTCTTGTAACACTCCCTCGGCCCGGCATGGCCAGGTGGTTAAGGCACTCGACTTGTAAGCCGAGAGTCGCGGGTTCGAATCCCCGTCACACCAAACATGCTCGCCCTTTCAGCGGTGGGGACGTTACAATGTGACGGTCAATCCCACTATTCGTTGGTAAAGGAGTAGTCCAAGAGTTGGCAGTGGGTGGTGATGACTAGTTGCCTTCTCTCTAGCCTTAGACTGCTAAATTAGGGACGGTTAGCACAGATAACATAACTTGGCTGTGGTTTCGCTAGATAGTAGATAGGTACAGTGGGAATCTCGTTAATCCATTCATGCGCGTCACTAATTAGATGACGAGGCATTTGGCTGCCTTAAGGGAGTTAAACATCCCTCGTTTAGCTTTGTACGAAATTAAAAAATAAACCCCTTGGTGTGAATTCCTGTACGTGGTGAGGGAACCTCCCAGGGAAGGTCCTGTTCTTTCAGTTTACCTCTTCTGTGATCTAAACATCCACCCACGCGTTTGCCGTGCGTGATGACCCGTAAAAAAGAGGAGTGGATCCTGGTGATTGAGGGGTCCAACCCTAACACAACACACCACTATGGTCTTGAATTCTGTAGACGGGCGACCTAGAGTCAATCGGCTGGTCCACTTGCGATAGGGTCAACAAAGCACCAGTGTTGGATGTTCTCACCAGGTGTTGTAGACATTGTATCTGATGCTGGTGTTCTGGTATAGTGCTCACGAAACCTTGGCGTGGCTGCAGTGTCCTTGTTTGGCATTGTAGTACATCTCCTCGTAGGGCTCCATGGTAAGTTGGGTCAGTGGGCACCGAAAAATTCTTTTTATTATGGATCCTCCAAATAAAATAGTGAAAAAACAGTCCATAAATAAATGACCACATCTTGAAGATTCTGAGCGTCAATCTTCAACGTTTGTAACACCTGTACTTCATTTTCTTATACTACATCCTCTTTCAGACAAACCTTTAGGGCAATTGTCTCCCTAAAGTTAGTCAAAAAACGTCGCTCTGATGACATATTGGTGAAAACATCCACATCTCAACACAGTGAACTCCTCTTGCATTCAAAGGCGATTGAGGATATACCTATTGAGGTTACACCTCATGCTTCTTTGAATTCGTCACGAGGAGTTATTGTTGAGAGGAATTTGAAAAACATTCCCGAGTCAGAGATTCTCGCTGGTTTCTCCACCCAAGGAGTTTCTGCAGTGAGGCGTAACTCCACTCGCAAAGATAGAATTATGATGCTGATCAATGTCCTCATTTTAACATTTACATCACTGCGTCTACCTTCCACCATCAAGACAGGTTATCTTAATTGCAAAGTACAGTCATACATTCCAAACTCTCTCAGATGTCTCCAGTGTCAGCGGTTCGGTCACTCAAATACGTTATGTCGTGGTTCCTTGACGTGTGCTCGTTGCGGTGGCAAGGACCACTATGTCTATGAGAGTGAAACGGACCATCAGTTGAAATGACTCTCACCAATCCTACTTTCGTTCTTGCCCTAAATGGTTGGAAGAAAAAGAGGTGCAGTGTTTGAAGACGATTCAAAACATTACTTATCCTGAGGCTCGAAAGTTGCTGTCCACCACTTCATCTCGGACGTATGTTGCTGCTGCACTTCGTTCCACTACTACAGTGGGAGTGCAGACAGATCTCTCTGTGCCTCTTAAATAATTGTTCTCAAACCAAATGAAAAGACTTTTGACCTCCATGGTTAAAACAGTTGATAAATTAACGTCAACACCCATCTCTGTCCCTAACATACATTCCAACAAACCCCAAGGTCCACTTCCTTTGGTTCCAGGTATGGGCATTTCATCCGGTACATCTTCTTCCCCCACCCCAAGATACAAAACGATCATCTGTTCACGTTCTCAGTCGCTGGAATCCTCTTCCAACAACAAAGACCTGCCCAGTCGACAGAGAGCAGGAACCATGGAGGTCGGCAGACCTCCCTCGAATAAAGCCAATAAAGAAAAAACGTAGTCGTAAACAGAAGGGCTCTCCACCTAATTCGCTTACGCATAAACAAAAACGGCCACCTTCATACAGTGGAACTGTCAAGGTTTGCGTTGTAATTTGGATGATCTCAAAACATTGATTGCTTCCTACCATCCTGTATGTCTTTCTTTACAGGAAACATTTCTAAAACCTGCTGATACAGTCACCTTTCGGCAGTGTTCTTTGTACAGAAATGACAGGCTATGTGATGGATGAGTGCATGGAGGTGGCAATGTTGGTTGATCAGCATGTGCCCACCCTGTCTTTGCCATTCAACACACACTTGGAGGCCGAAGCCATCCGTGTCCCCTTGGGTCATACCATCACTGTTTGTTCTCTCTACCTGTCGCCTAGAGAGACATATGATCAATCAGACCTTGATGCTCTCATTGAACAGTTGCCGTCTCCTCCTTTTCATCCTGGGGACTTTAATGGACATCATCCCCTCTGGGGAAGTGCTGATGTTGATAGGAACATTTGCTCTGTAGAGTGTATGCTCTCTGATCACAACCTTTCTCTTTTCAATACTGGTTCTTCTACTTATTTTCATGCATCTAGTCAGTCCTTTACTGCTATTGATCTCTCAATTTGCTT